>NW_026068283.1:187359-201410 GCF_014885135.2 Alexandromys fortis | reverse complement strand
GGAGGAGGAGGAGGAGGAGGAGGAGGAGGAGGAAGAAGAAGAAGAAGAAGAAGAAGAAGAAGAAGAAGAAGAAGAAGAAGAAGAAGAAGAAGAAGAAGAAGAAGAAGAAGAATCTGTTTCAGCCAGTAGTTTAGCAGAATAGAGCAAGACGGGAGTTCCAAGCAGATAGAGGAGGAAAGAAGGCTGAGTCAGGGAGACACCATGTAGCCTCCACTGGACCCTGGTAAGACTTTGCCGGTAGGCTACCACCTAGTGGTGATGTACAGATTAGTGGAGATGGGTTAGTGTAGGATATAAGAGCTAGCTAGAAACACCTCCTAATCCTTCCTAAACAGTTCACTAACTGGAGACCAAACATTCAAATATCTGAGTCTATGGGGGCCATTCTCAGTCAAACAACCACATGCACTGCATTTTTTATTTTTTCTTTTTTTGTAATTTTTAAGATGTGTAATGTGAAAAATGTCTTCTAATATTACACTTAAAATTTTAAGGTTTATCTTATGTGTATATTATTCTATGTATATTTTCTTTAATGTTTTGCTTACATATTGGAAGGGCATCAGATCTCTGCAAACTGGGGTTGTGAATGGTTGACAGCCACCGTTGGGTGTCGGGAGCTAAAAACAAGTGCTTGTAACAACCATCTCTCAGCCCTCCAAAAGTCAACCCCCAACAAATGTCACTTACATGAGTAAATGGCCCTGGCTGAAGGAACACTTTTTTAAAATTTTTATTGAGCTCTACATTTTTTTCTGCTCCCCTCCTTACCTCTCCCTTCCCCTTCAACCCTCTCCCAAGGTCCCCATGCTCCCAATTTACTCAGGAGATCTTATTTTTTCCACTTCCCATGTAGATTAGATCTATGTATGTCTCTCTTAGGGTCCTCATTGTTGTCTATGTTCTCTGGGATTGTGATTTGTGGGCTGGTTTTCTTTGCTTTATGTTTAAAAACAACTTATGAGTGAGAACATGTGATAATTGTCTTTCTGGGTCTGAGTTACCTCACTCAAAATGTTGGTTTTTTTTTTTTTAGCTCCATTGATTTTCCTGCAAAATTCAAGATATCATTATTTTTTTCTGCTATGTAGTACTCCATTGTGTAAATCTACCACATTTTCCTTATCCATTCTTCAGTCGAAGGACATTTAGGTTGTTTTCAGGTTCTGGCTATGACAAACAAAGCTGCTATGAATATAGTTGAGCACATGTCCTTGTGGCACGATTGAGCATCCTTTGGATATATATACCCAAAAGTGGTATTACTGGATCTTGAGGAAGGTTGTTTCCTAATTTTCTGAGACATTGCCACTTTTTTTTTTGGACACACAGGGTTTCTCTGTGTATCTCCAGCTGTCCTGGAACTCACTCTGCAGACCAGTCTGGCCTCAAATTCAAGAGATCTACCTCCCTGAGTGCTGAGATTAAAGGCCTGCACCACCACTGCCCGGCTCACTTATTTTGTTTTAAAAATGTCATCTCACACACACACACACACACACACACACACACACACACACACACACTAGTATCATTATGTAGCTCAGCCTGATTTGTTCTCAGGATCCTCTTGCTTCAGGCCGCTGAGTACTGAGATCACCATGGCCGGCTGAACCATACCCACATGTTTTTATTCATTTATTTTATGTATTTTGAGGTTCTGGGATTGAATGCAGGACCTCTAGGGTACTAGGCAGATGCTCTGTGGCTGAGCTCCTCCCCTAGCCCCTTCCTCCTGGATCCAGGACAGGTCACTGAGTTGCCCAAGCCTGTCTTGAACTGTGAGTCTCCCTGCACAGGCCCAATTTGAAGCATATATCATTTTCCTCCCACTGGTTTTTGAGACAGGGTTTCTCTGTGTGGTCCTGGCTGTCCTGGCACTAGCTCTGTAGACCATGCTGGCCTCGAACTCACAGAGATCCACCTGCCTTTGTCTCCCGAGTGCTGGGACTAAAGGGGTGCACTACCATCTGCTGCCTTATATCTTTAAAACCTATCTCCCCGGGCTGGAGAGACGGCTCGATGGTTAAGAGCACTGGCTGCTCTTCCGGAGACCCTTAACTGGGTTTCCACATGGCCGTAGGGGTGAAGTGAGGGGGTGGCACCTGCAGATATTGTGGGAATGTTCTAGAACAATGGCAAATGTGTAACCATTGTCAGCAATTATAGGCTATTTCTGTGCCCCAGGAGAGCGTTGGATGTTTCTCTCTGCTTTTTAATCTTCCATGAGAAAATCACAGAATGTTTCAGATTAAGTCTGAAGCAAAAATGTCCTACTGTTACTAGCTCATGACCGTGTGGACTTAACTGAGCTTTCTTTTATCAGTGCAAGGCAAGCTGTTTCTAAAACTGTCAACAGGGGAAAAGGAGGGAAAATCTGAGTTAAATGACCAGAAAGGAAAGAGGCAGGGGAAGGGCTCGCGAAGCCCACCCCAGCTAGGAAGATGTTGGCAGTTAATGGTTGCTGGGGGAGGGGTGTGGCCACTGGTATTACAGTGGGTTATATTGATTAGCCTATTAAGTAATTTTAGCAAAATTAAGGATGATTTTAGGTGCAAACTCAAGGACAATATACTAGAGTATAAAAGAAAAACGCCCTAGGGCAGGCAAGCTGTAAGTCTTGCACCCGTAGCCTGTGTGAAGGGCTGGTCCCATAGTGGCCTGCAGCCGTATGACACAGAGAGGAGCTTTAGAAAAAAAGAGAAATAAAAAAGCAAGCCCAAAGACCAGAGACCTTATTTATTTTTAATTTTTTTGTTTGTTTTTAAGACGAACTGGCCTTACTACCTTAGGCCAGTTTTAAAACACAAAACAAACAACACCAAAAAAAAAAAAAAAAAAAAAAAGCGAAAGGCAGCCCAAGGCCACTGACGTGGAGCTGGCTAAACAAACTGGAGCCTCGCCCTAGGGGGATGGAGCCCCCAGAATAGAAAAGAGAAACCGGGACTGGAGAGATGGCTCAGCGGGTGAGAGCAGTGATGCTCTTCTGGAGGGCTTGGGTTTGATTCCCAGCACCCAGGAGCAGCTCACAACCATCTGTAACCGCAGTTGGACACCCTCTTCTGGCCTCTGAGTATGTATGTGCAGACACTCACACAGGCAAAACACCCACAGACCTAAAGTAAAGTAAGAAGAATAGATTAAAATGATCAAAATAATAATAAAAAGTCAGCCTGCTGGGTGTTGTGGCACACGCCTTTAATCCCAGCACTTGGGTGGCAGAGGAAAGAGGATCTGTGCGAGTTCCTGGACAGCCTGCTCTACTGGTAAGTGACGCTACCTACTGAACCATCTGGTTGGGTCCAAAATTATACCTAAATAAATAAATACATAGGGGCTGAGAGATGGCTCAGAGGTCAAGAGCACTGGCTGTTCTTCCAGAGGTCCTGAGTTCAGTTCCCAGCAACCACATGGTGGCTCACAACCATCTGTACTGAGATCTGGTGCCCTTTTCTGGCCTGCAGGCACACACATGCAGGCAGAACACTGTGTACATAATAAATACATCTTAAATAAATAAATAATAGAAATTAGTGGCCTCTACAGAGCCATTCACACATGTAGGTGACATTTATTTATTAAACTTGAGAACTAGATCGGGGTCCCATACCCGTGGCAGTGCTGATGGAGGCCCCTTCGTCCTTTCCCATCCAGGCTGAGTCTACTCTGTGAACAGTTGCTGGACTTTTTAAAGCCCTAACTTTTTTTTTTTTTTTTTTTTTTGGTTTTCCAAGACAGGGTTTCTCTGTGTAGCTTTGGAGCCTGTCCTGGAATTTCCCTCTGTAGACCAAACTGGCCTTGAACTCACAGAGATCTGCCTGCCTCTGCCTCACAGCTCTGGCATCAAGGTATGCTCCACCACAACCAGCTACTATCATTTTTTGTTTTGAGGCAGTCTGAGCAGGTAGCACAGGCTGACCTTGAACTTGCAGCAATCCTCCTGTCCCAGCCTCCTGAAGATTACATGTGTGAGCCACGATACCCATCATTTTGTACATTTTTTTTTAAAAACTTTGCCTGCACATATGTCTGTGTGATGGTGCTGGATTCCCCGGAACTGGAGTTACAGACAGTTGTGAGCCCCCGTATGGATGCTGGGAATTGACCTGGTTCTCTGAAAGAGCAACCGGTGCTTTTAACCACTGAGCCATCTCTCCAGCCCCACTTTGTACATTTTATTGATAATATATAATTAGTGGGCTGGTGAGATGGCTCAGGGAATAACGATGCTTGCTTCCGAGTCTGACCACCCGAGTTTGATCCCCAGAACCCACACCCTGGAAGGGGAGAAGAGAACAGTCTTCCTCAGGCTGTCTTCTCTGTGTGTGCTACTGAATAAATACATACAATTGAAAATTTGAATGATTTAATTGTAAGTTAAGTCCAGTGGTGCTGGGCTTTCTGTGTTTTGCAGAACATTCAAAGGAGATCCACCCCAGAATGTAATTTTAGGCTCTCTGGCAGCAGGGAGGAACAGTTTTATGAACTAACTCTTGGACTTCCATTCAGAAGCATATTTATTGATTGTACACAAAGGTTGTGTTTGGAGTACAACAAGTTCCTCATACCAAAGCCCCTTTTCTACTCACTACGTTCTCTGAAGAAAACCATGACATCCTGCAGCTGTCTGCAGTACCCAGTAATGCAAGACCACCAAGTGTGCTTGGATAGTCTTGTGACCAAGGCCATGCAACGGATGGAAAACCTCCCCAGAAAAACAACTCCATAAATCATGGAAAACAGTCACTGCTCTCGATGAGATTTCAAGGTCCAGGTACCGCCAGCAAACACTGGTGCATTCTGCTCTTACCTTAGACCTGCTGAGAAACAACTAGACTCTAACGTTTATCCTAGACACAGTGACAGCTAGATTCCCACGACTTGGGGCACGTGCCTATCATTTCATCACGTGGGAGGCTGAGGCAGGAGGATCTCTCAGTGTATTAGAGGCCAGCATGTGTCGCATAGTGAGACACTGTCTTTAATATTTAATGTGTGCAGATGTTGTCTACATGTATTTCTGCGCATGCCGGGTGATGATAGAGGTCAGAAAAGAGCATTAGGGTTTCAGATGGTTGTGAGTGCCATACGGGTGCTGCAATTGAATCAAGGTCCTCTGCTAGAGAAGCCCCAAGACTCCATCTTTAAAAAGAAGGAAATTACTTTTGTTTTGGCACCATCCTTCCTCGCTCCAGTGTTCAGACAAGTGCTGACCCTAGCTTGGTCCCACAGATCCTGAAAAATCCAAGAGTGGTGTGATGGGGAATTGAAATAAAAATATGTATTTCTGAATAGAAGTACAAAATCTTCTCTCATTTGCAAGGGAAACCACCCTGACTGGACCTCTAGAACAGTAAGCTGTGTGTTCACACCCATTGCAAAGTGTCGTGCTGTTTTATTGCTCTTGCGTCATCGAGGGTGAACACATCCTTGGCAGAGCCTCTGCTCATTCTTGGACAGGGAGAAATGCCCACCGTATGGCAGCTGCTGACTTGGGCAGCCTCACAGGGGGGACGTGCTCCTGCGCGGTGGGGATGTCCTGGCCAGGCCCTCTGTGTCTTATTTGGTGACAGATATCCAAGAAGTCACATGAACGAAACGTTTGGTGTCAGACTTGGAGAAAGAGGAGAAAAAGGCAAAAGAAGGACTCGCCGTGGTTGTGACATATAACACAGTCTTGGCTTTCTAACATGCTTTATTTTTAGGCCATGTGGTTTGGTCTTTATTTTCAAAGGAGACAAACACAAGAAGTGGCCCGAAAGCTCATTGCCAAAATACCGCATGGAGACATTTTAAAATAAGAAACATGGGTGTTAGACATTTGAAAGGTACAGAGCTGAAATACGGTGGCCTCTTTGCTTGTCCCTTATTGCCAAAGCCAGTGACCACAGTGGTTTTCATTTTCCTTCTAAAAGAGAAAAGTATTTATGTATATATCAGCATGCGTCTCTTTGTGTTTATATATGCATTATTGAATATATGGATGCCTGCATCTATGTGTCTATATATGTTTGGGTATATGTACATAGTGTAAATATGTTTGTTTTTGTGCATCTATTTGTCTATGCATGCTTATTCATATGTGAAAACTAATGGATTACATGAAATAATAAAAATTAAATATAATTCTTTTTTTATATATATGGTGTTGGGACTAGAACTCAGGGCCTTCCGCAAACTAGGTAAATGCTCTATCATTGAGCCACATCCTGGACCCTCACTGGGGGATTCTAGGCAGGTGCTCTAAACACTGAACCACACCTTCATCCCCTCACTGGGGGAGTCTAGGCAAGTGTTCTACCACTGAGCCATATTACAAACCCCATGCACCCAAAAAACCCTTTCCTACTAAGTGTGAAGGTATGTGCCTGCAATTCCTGTTTTCTCTAGGTTACCTCAATCATACCTCAAGTTCCAGGCTAACTTGGGCTACACAGTGAGGCTTTGTATTAAAGGACAGCAGCAAAACCTCTTTCCTCTGTAAACAATCAGCTGTAATATAGCAACATAACCTGGACCAACACAGCACCTTTGGCTGTAATCATGGTGTGGATGTAGAAGGCTGTGTGCTTCCAGGAGGGACAGAGATCCCAACCTTGGATCAAATTGTGAGAGATTGGAGAAGCCTGGCTCATAGTTAGACCTGAGAAAGAACAGTAAGCACTGGCAGGGAGGAGGCGTGTCTGTGATGCGGAGAGGAGAGAGGATTGTATGCCTGGAAAGACAGCGGACACATCGACTACTAGAAAGAAAAAGAATAATGTCCCAAGCGCTAACTTCTCCCGCGTAGCTGCAATGAAGCCAGTACCGCCCCCTGAACGTCAGCAAAATGTGTTCCAGACTCACTGAGCCCAACCAGTGTATTCTACTCACCTGCCACACCGGGGCCTCATCTCTCTCCGCCAAATGCTCCAGTCTCCCCCCACTGTAAACAGACAGAGCAAGCCCGCCATAACCACGATCTGGGCTCCTAAATGCATAGTTTGTCCCATCTGGACACTCATGTATGCTCAGCACGTCACCCGCAGCCCGGCGAAAGGTAACTTCTCCGTAAACACTGCTCTGTCAAACAAACGAGCCATTCTGTTGCCGCGCTCTCGATTTGGAATGTGTCTAATAAAACCGGAGCCATGCAGCGGAGTGCCAAAGACGCATAAACCCAATAGCAAATATTACGGGTCAGCATTTTTACTTCACTTTTGAGGGGCAATGCATCTCTGGGTTACAGTGTACAATGTTATCTATGCACAGAGATGAAGTGGAGTGGGGCCGGAGAAGTGGCATACGGGTTAACAATTCCTGCTCCTGCTGAGAACCCAAGTTCCGTTCCCAGTATTCAGGTCGTGCAGCTCACAAGCCCCTGTAACTCCAGCTTCAGGGGATCTGACACCCCTTCTGGCCTCCTAGGGGACCTGCACACATGTGGCACACACATACATATAAAAAATAAAGCTTAGCCGGGCGGTGGTGTCGCATGCCTTTAATCCCAGCACTCGGGAGTCAGAGGCAGGTGGATATCTGTGAGTTCGAGGCCAGCCTGGTCCACAAGAGCTAGTGCCAGGACAGGAACCAAAAAGCTACAGAGAAACCCTGTCTTGAAAATTCAATAAATAAATAAATAAATAAATAAATAAATAAATAAATCTTACAGGGAAGAGTCGAAGGCGATTTCTCTCCCCGCATCCCTCTTCTTTTAAATGTGATTATAGATGGCTATGAGCTGCCATGTGGATGCTGGGAACTGAACCCGTGTCCTCTGCAGTTCTTAACTGTTAGGCTATCTCTGCAGTCCCTTCCCACGCTCCTTCTGTAAGACTGGCAACGATGTGATGGAAGCCAGGCCTGGAAGGTACAAAGCAAATGCTCTGTTGTTGAGCTCTGCCCCAGCTCAGTGTCTTAGGAATTCGAGAGAGGAAGTGTGTCCTCAGGACTGGAGCCACAGTTGCTTCCATATTGCATAAGCTATTTATATACAGAACAATTATGTTTAAAATATTTTAAGATTTATTTTTAAGTGTGGGTGCTTAAGGGAAACACAGAGTGCATTATATCTCTGAAACTGTAGTTATGAGTAGTTAGCTTTTGTTTTGTTTTTTTTTTTTTTTTTGGTTTTTCGAGACAGGGTTTCTCTGTAGCTTTGGAGCCTGTCCTGGAACTAGCTCTTGTAGCCCAGGCTGGTCTCGAACTCACAGAGATCCGCCTGTCTCTGCCTCTTGAGTGCTGGGATTAAAGGCGTGCGCCACCACTGCCTGGCAGTAATTAGTTTTTTAATATTTGTTTCTTTAACGCCAATCTCACTATGTAGTCTTGGCTGGGCTGGAACTTGCTATGTAGATCAGGCTATGTAGACCAGGCTGGGTTTGAACTCAGAGAGCAGCCTTCCTCTTCCTCCTAAACGCTAGGAATAAATGTGTACGCCACCAGTCTTGGCTACAGGTAGTTGTGCACTGCCATGTGGTTGCTGGGAACCCAACTTAGGTCCTCTGCAAGAGCCGCCAGTGCTTTTAACCACTGAGCCACCACTCCGGGCCCACTTCCTGTTTTTCCAAAGGTTCTGAGTTAAGTTGGAAGTCTTCAGGAGGACTGGCTTCAAACTGTATTTCCAGTTCTAGGGAATCAGATGTCCTATTCTGAGCTCCATGGCACCAGACACACATGATACACAGGCAGACACACAGGCAGAACACACAAACACAAATACATAATAAAAAAGGAAAGATTTTTGAAAATAACTTTCTACATGTGTATATTTAGACGGATTCAGGAAGTAGCAGTGTTACAGTCTGTTGCTTTTAACATTAATGCTCAGCCTGGGGTATATCTCGGTTGTTAGAATGCTTGCCTGAAAGCCAGGGACCCTAGGTCCCATCCCCAGCGCTGAATAAATCAGGCGCGATGGTGCAGACATGTAGTAGCTAGCCCGGATCTTAAGAAGTGGAGGCAGGAGGATCAGAAGTTCAACATTTTGTTTACATAGCAAATTCAAGATCAACCTGGGAAACATGAGATCACGTCTAGAGGTGGGGGTAGAGACAGAGAAAGACAGAGAGAATCAGAGAAAAAGAAAGGAGCCTCTTAGTGATACTCAAAACTCTGAGTTGGCTGGTGGGTACCCTTCAATCTGGCTCCTGTGCCCTTATCAGTTCTGTCGTTATTCTTTTACTATTTCCTACCTTTCTGAACCTAAACGAAGTTGAAGGCTTACTTTGTTATTTTCCGTGTCCGCCTGCCCACGCCCTGCCCGAGAAAGAAAGCGAGGAGCTGACCCTTCGCTTCGTGTCTCATATCTCGACTTTTCTATGCCTAGGTCTCTGATTTCAATGCAGCTGGACCCGCCCTCCAATGGCAGAGGCGATGCTCTAGCGGTTGCCAAGGAGACTGCAAAACCGCAGCGCACACGGAAGCTATGACGTCACTACCGGAGCAAGTGCAGCCGCCACCATCACATCCTGGTCTTTAACTCTGTCACAGTGCACATGAGAGCGACCTCTGGGCCAGCCGTGAGAGGCGACCTACTCCAACCTGCCAAGTCGCTACCTACGGCACTCAATTAGGGTGGTAGCAGCAGGGAGGACCAGCGGTTGTCAAGGCCCCCAGCATTTCAGGGGAATCTGCATCATCAAACTCCTTGGAGAGGCCTTGCCCAGGACCTGGGAGCCACGACCACCCAGCTCCAGTTCTGTGGTCCATGTGAGTAGCTAGGAACTTCCAGGGGTGAGCTCAGAGGGGGCAGGCTGCAGAAGGCTGGGTTCCCTTTGACTGAGTAGGACCAATTGGTTCTATTAGTAGCCTCACCCGTGAGGCCTGGTTTTCTCATCACCCTCAGAACGATCTCTCGGCACCCTGGATCCTTCTGTGGGTTCTCGAGGCAGCTCCACCGCGCAGCAGCGCGCATACAGATGCCTCAAGGAGCTGGGCAAGATGGTATTTGGAGTCCAGGACATTGCATTGTTAGAACATGGGTGCAAGGCCTTGGAGGTGGACAGTTACAAGTCCTTGATGATCCTGGGGATCCCAGAGGACTGTAGCCACCAAGAATTTGAAGACATCATACGGACTCCGCTCAAACCGCTGGGCAAGTTCGAAGTGGCTGGGAAGGCCTATCTGGAGGAGGATAGGTCCAAGGCAGCTATCATCAGGTTGGCAGAGGACCTCAATTACGACGTGGTGCCCAGGCAGATCAAGGGCAAGGGCGGTATGTGGAGAGTGGTCTACATGCCCAAGTGGCAAGACATCGAATTCCTGACCAAGCTCAATTTGTTCCTGCGGAGAGAGGGCAGGACGGTAGAGGATGTGGCCCGCATCCTCAGTCGCGAGCTGTGTCCCACCACAGTAGTTCCCGGAGAGCTACCTTCCAGGGAGTGCAATCTGTCTCTGCAGAGGGAGAACGCAGACAAGGGGGCCACCCCCAAGGCGGATGAGATGCCCCCTCTCAAGGACCCAGAGAAGGAGAGCAAGGCTGAAGAGGGCAAGAAAGGCAAGAAGAAAAGCAGGAAAAGTCGGCGCCGACAGCAGGCTTCTGATCAGAAGCCGTGAGGTGATGCTGGATGACTGCGGACGGGGGATGTGTGTGGCAGGGGGGCGGGAGTCATCCCAGTGGGAACGGGATGACCGTGGGGGGCACATAGCATTTTGGCACTTGGGAGTGAGTGTGGCTAGGAGGTGCTGGACCGGTGAGTGGCGACTTTTGAGCCAGAATGAGCGTCACCTGAGTGTTTTGCATGGCATTTGACTCTGCAAAGAAAACTTATTTATTTTGGTCATTGCTGAGAGTTGCATTTGAGCATACTACTCATGTGCTCTATCAGGAAACCATGTACCCAGCGCCTCACTAGGCGATTCTAGGCAAACTCTCTGTTAATGAGCTAAGGCTTCAGCGTGAGCCTGGTACTTTCATCTGAGCTCACTTGTGGACTGCAGCTGAGTGTGTGTGTGTGGCTAACATCCGGTTGATGTGGGTCATCTCTTCCTGTTTTGTTTACTCCGCACGTGTCTATTTTATACCTACGGTATCCTGGAATGGCACTTAGATCTTGGAATAAAGAAGGTGGAAAATCCCAACAGAAGTGTCTGTGACACTCTGGAATAATAATGGGAGTACTTGGATACGTCTAAGGGAGAGAATTTTTCATTTAAGTTTAAAGTTAAGGGATCGTAGACGGTTGATTGTGGGACACTTTATTTATTCAACCAACAAAAATTTCTCCAGCATCTGAAATGGGCCAGCTACAGGACACACCGTTAATGATTTTTAGTCTTACCCTCATGGCTCTAATTCTGTATTTAAAGAATTGTAGGTAACATTTGAGACTGTGCAAGGAACACGGAAGTGTGTGTGTGTGTGTGTATGTTGGTATGGCTTGAGTAAAGGACATGGAAGTGTGTGTGTGTGTGGGGGGGGTATTGCTTGAGTAAAGGAGAGCAGCTTCTGATTGAGAAGGGTCCCAGAGACTTGTAAAAGACTTTTAGCAACTGGGAGGCCAGCAGGACCAGCCCCTCAGAGGGAGCCAAATCCACAACGGTGCATGTGACTGTTGCCACGGAGACCACAGAGGGGACAGGTGCTTGCTAGCCATTGCCTGAAGAGAAGCTCCTTGATGGCAAGCTTTTGAGACCGTTTTTGCTAGTCTTGCCAAAACGGGAGCTGACCCCGGAAGAACCTGTCCTGAAGACCCTAGCTGGGAACAAGGGTCACCATTGTGCCATCACCAGAGACTTGATGTTGAAGACAGTTCAGAAGCCAAGGCTGAGACGTGGGCTACCTGTGGGCTCCACTAAGGACTCTGTTGTTCTGCATGTGTCCCTAAAAAGCTGTGACTGTTCAACAAATGTCAACTCTCCCTTCCTGAAGGGAGGGTTGGGGTGAGACCCTTCAACCCCGATTGGCACCTGAGGTAGGCATGTATATAAACATCCCCAAATTAAATCCCAGGAGTCATGCCTTGGAGGAAGAAAAACACTCTTTTAAAAAAAAGTGGGGAGGGGGTAGGGCAGACTTCCTATTGAGAGGTGGGGGAGAGAGAGATAGAGAGAGAGAGAGAGAGAGAGAGAGAGAGAGAGAGAGAGAGAGACTAAGCCAGGCTTAATGGCTCATGGAATCTCAGCACCACTTGGGAGGTGGGAGCAGGAAGATCAAGAGTTCGAGGTCAGCCTTGGCTGTATAGTAAGTCTGAGGCCAGTCTGGGCTACACGGTATTCTGTCTCAATAAAAAATAATTGTTTCTCAAGTCTACAAACTGAGTATTATGTGAGGGTGGCGAAGAGGAAAAATATTGGGAGCACAGCACAAAGGTTCCTGAGCCCATAGATCTCCAGAGAAACCAGGAATGTTGAACACACAGGATTGTCTTTCCAATGGGAAAGATGAAAACCTGTTCTTCCTTCCAGAAAGCTGGGAACTGGAAGTGATTAACAGCTTGGTGAGTTGTGCTCTCTGTTGGGTCAGGCCATATCCAGCTCCTATAACTAGGACCAGAGGAGGTTAGTAACCTAAATGACCCTAATAGCCAGAGGCTCCCCCAAGCTCCCACAACCAGGACCAGCGGTGGCTAATAGCTCAGATGACCTCTGTGTTGTCTGTGTGACTGAGACCAGGCCAGATCCTTAGCCCCTTAAGCTAGGACAAGTAGTGTATCTCCAGAGCCCTTCTTCTTGGAAGAAACGGCTCAGATCCTGAGTTGTTGCGAAGTAATCACACTTCCTTGTGCAGCGGGGATTGATTCACAGCAGGGAGCTTTCCCCCCAAATTATACTGGACTTAAATACATTGGGAATAAACCACCTGTTATTAGACTTCCCCAAATCTGATCCATGTTGATGAAGTCAGTCTGCACCAAGTTTTCATTCCTCTCTCTTCGAGGGGTTCGCTTCCCTCTATGACACCTTCAGGGACCCCCTCAGAAAAAACAAATAGTGCAATCCAGCCGGGCACAGGTAGAGAGAACACCTACAAAGTTCTACTACTTCAGGGATCTATGAGGGCTCCAGCTGAATTTCATATCAAAACTAATTTATGGGGACTGGAGAGATGGCTCAGGGGTTAAGAACACTAACTGTTCTTCCAGAGTGCTGGGTTTAGCATCCACACGGCAGCTCACACTGTCTGACTCCAAGATCTGACATCCTCTTACACACACACAGGCAAAAACACCAGTGCACATCAAGTAAATAAACTAACCCCTCTTTTAAAAATGTAGGTATGTACACACAAAAATTTAATGTTTTGAGACAGTCTTGCTATGCAGCCTATGCTGGGCTGAAACTTATGTATCCCAGGCTGGCCTTCATTTAACTCATGATCTTCTTGCCCCAGTTCCCCCTAGGGTAGGAGTTACAGACTTGCACCTATGCCTATGTATTGATTTTTCTCCTATCTTATAACATGGAGTTATAAGTTGCCGTTTCTTGTTTGTTTTGGGATACTGTGGTTCTCTATTAGCATCAAACTCCCTCAGCCTCCTGAGTGCTGGTATTATAGGTAGGAATCCTTCACTCATCTTTCCCTCAGTGTCTGTGATCCACTGCAAATACCTCTGGAGTGTGGGGATTAAAGGTGTGCATCACCACACTCAGGTATGCGCAGGTCTACCTGGGACTTTTCCGTCCCCCTTTTGATTTCTTGGAAGTTACTACCTAATGTCAGAACCAAAGGCTGTCTACCTTTCCATCTGGGACGCCATGCCATCGGAAAAGCCTGTTTCTGTCCATATGTCCTCAATAGTGTCAAGACACCAAAGGGAGTTTTCCAATTCGGTTGATTGACATAACCTAAAGTCTCAGAGACATTGGTTTCTATCTACTTCCTCTTTCTGGTATCAACCTCAACTTTCTTTTCTTTAGTACAGTGATTAGCAGGACAGAGCGTTTCCTGCTGTCTCCACAAACACTTTTGAACTTCTTACACATCTGTAGTCAAGAAGCTTGTGGCTCTATATGCTGTTGAGAGGAAGCCAGAAAGGGGACGTGAGTTTAATCCCCAGGTCCCATCTAGTGGGAGGTCTCCACATGAGAGCCATGGGCATGTGCACCCACCACAACACACACACACACAC
>NW_026068283.1:170599-183303 GCF_014885135.2 Alexandromys fortis | reverse complement strand
ATACAAGCAGCTGGGGTCTACACTCCCAACTTAACATCACTGCCCAGTTTAAGAAGGTTTTTAAATTAGATTATCCCTGCACTTCAGAGACAGAGTCAGGTGGATCTTGGTTTCAGAATAGCCAGGGCTACACAGAGAAATTCTGTCTTGAAAAACAGACAAAAAAATTACATTTATTTATTTTAAGTCTGTGCTTTGCCTGTGTGTATATATGAGTGCCACGTGTGTGTCTGGTAACCCTTGGAGGTCAGAAGAAGGCATTGGATCCCCGGAACCCGAGTTACAGATGGTTGTGAGGGGAAGCTGCAGGCAGTAACAGGACTCAAAGGAAGAGGACTCCCAACCTCAGCTCTTCCCCGCAGCCTGTAACAGCCTCTCTGGCACTTTCCTTTCTCTCCCTTCCCCCTTCTCTCATTGCTGATGATCTGCCTCCAAGGTCTTCCTGAGTTAAATACAACCACAAGCATTTATTTTACTTTAATTTTTAAAGATTTATTTTTTTTTTCTGTGCATGCGTGTTTTGCATGAGTCTTTGCTTGTGCTTGTTGGGTTCTTGGGGGGGTTTTAGGTATCTGATTCCCTGCAACTGGAGTTTTGGGTGACTGTGAGTCACCATGTGGGTGCCGAGAACCAAATCAGATCCTTTGCAAGAATAGCAATTGTTCTTAATCACTGAATTATCTCTCCAGCCCCTGGGGTGGTTTTGTTTTTTTTTTTTTTTTTTGAGACAGGGTTTCTTGTAACTCTCTTTGTAGCTCAGAATGACCTTACCTTCTTGATCCTCTTGCCTCCAAGTACTGGGATCACAAGAGTACACCCCATGTTAAAGTCACTTTTTAAAAAAAAACTCATGTCTGGTAGATGTTTTTATATTGGTATTAAAATCACTTTTTTAAAAATGTGATTTATTTTTTATTTTTTGTTCATTGGTGTTTTTCCTGCATGTGTGTCTGTGTGAGGGTGTCGATTCCCTGGGAACTGGAATTACAGACAGTCATGAGCTGCCACGTGGGTGCTAGGAATTGAACCCGTGTCCTCTGGAAGAGCAGTCAGTGCTCTTAACCATTGAGCCATCTCTTCAAATCCTGATGTCACTTCTTTACTTGGCTTTTGTTGCTGTTGAAAATATTATCTTTAATCCTGGTATGGTGGCCCATGCCCTTAAGGCTAGTACTCAGAAGATTGCTGAAAGTTTGAGGTCATGTGGGATACATAGTAAGTTAAGAACTAAAAATACCACAACATCTCTGTGATCTTAAAGATATATTTTTGTTTCTAAGAAAAATATTAGCCGGGTGGTGTTGGTGCACACCTTTAATTCCAGCACTCAGAAGGCATAGTCAGGTGGATCTCTGTGAGTTCTAGGCCAGCCTGTCTACAGAATGAGTTTCAGGACAGACTCCAAAGCTACAGAGAAACAACACATTTTAATTAAAAAATTTATCATTGTGTCTGTATTTGCATATGTATAATCTCTGTGTGGGGGTGCACTGTGGAGAACAAACAGCTTTGTAGAGTTGGTTTTATGTGGGTTCTGGGGACTGAATTCAGGTTGTCACACTTGCATGGCACATGTTTTTACCCATTGAATTATCTTGTGGGTCCATTTTTTAAAAATATTTATTTATTATTTATACAATATTCTGTCTGTGTGTATGTCTGCAGGCCAGAAGAGGAGAAGAGGGCACCAGACCTCATTACAGATGGTTGTGAGCCACCATGTGGTTGCTGGGAATTGAACTCAGGACCTTTGGAAGAGCAGGCAATGCTTTTAACCACTGAGCCATCTCTCCAGCCAGTGGGTCCATTTTTTTTTTTATGTGCACGAATGTCTTGTCTTTTTGTGTGGGGGGGGGGGGGGGGGGGGTGGGTGTGTATGCACCATGTGTGTGCAGTACCCACAGAGATCAGAAGAGGGTGTTGGATCCCCTGGGCCTGGAGTTACAGAGGGTTGAGAGCCATCATGTGGGTCCTGGAACACAACCCAGGTCCTCTGCAAGAGCAGCTCATGCTCTTAACCATTGAGCAATCTTCCTGGTCTCATCCAGGTAACAGCAATGGCCTTCAAATGATCTCGGCCATAAGCGGCGCAAGCGTAGTCTTGTCTTGCCTCTAGAATAGAAGGTTGGAGACCCAGTGACTTTCAGCAGCTGAGGAGGGACGCCCTCCCTGGCCTCAACGAGGCCCTCGGGGGTGGAGGGGCGGCCACACCTCTGTGGAGGAGGAGAGGGAGGCTGACCTGAAGGGAGTGGACAGCTCAGCTGCCAGTCTTTTCAGTCTGAGAATGTAAAATGAGATGGAGAAGGTGGGCCTCACCCAGGAGGGGAGGGCGCCCAGAAACTTCCTGCGACTCTCTGCTCCACAGCGCTCCGCAGACTGCAAAACAAGGTCAGCCTGGAGCGGGGCGGCAGCCTGCCTGGGGGCGGGAGACCCTCCTCGGGGCTGGGCGGAGGCCTTTAACTGCCTCGCCATATTGAGCAGCCACGCTGAGACGCCTTTGTCTGTAGAGTCCTCCCACAAACTTTCAGCTACACCCGGAGTGTCGGGGCCTAGGGAGAAGCGATCGGAGCCCGTGCGTCCCCAGCTTGGAGCCGGGACACTGGCGTCTCCCGTTTGAACCCAGCTTTTAGCCTCGGGACTGACCGCGCCTCAGTTCACGTAAGCATCCTGGAAAATCGCTCACTACAACTCAGAGGGGGTGAGGGAAAACCCAACTTGGACTTGTCTCCTGCGAAGAAAATTGCAGGGAGGTGACACTCTGCATGAGCAGAGTTGCTAGGACTCTCCCCTGCCCCCTCCCTAAGACTAGAATCTAAGTTTTTTGTTTGGGCTTCGTGCCCCCACCCCAGAATCCACTCTGGAGATCTTAAAGACTCTCGAGAAAAGCCACGTGGGGGGCTGGTTCCCCTGGGGCTTCCTCCCCTCTCCCGATTGCCTGATCCTCTGGAGCGTCCCTGATGTCTGCAAAGATGTCGATCTGGACGTGTTAGTGGAGGCCTTAAGGCCCGTGGGCACCTTTAAGAAGATCGGCAAGGTGTTCCGGAAAGAGGAGGACTCCACGGTGGGAATGCTGCAGATTGGGGAGGATGTTGACTATCTGCTCATCCCCCGAGAGGTCCGGCTGGCTGGGGGCGTGTGGAGAGTCATCTCCAAGCCCGCCACCAAGGAAGCTGAATTTCGGGAGCGCCTGATTCAGTTTCTGCAGGAGGAGGGCCGCACCCTGGAAGACGTGGCTCGAATAATCGAAAAGAGTACGCCACACCCACCCCAGCCCCCCAAAAAAGCCAAAGAACCCCGAGTGAGGAGAGTCCCACAGATGGTCACTCCTCCACTTCGGCTAGTCGTAGGCACCTATGACAGCAGTAACGCCAGCGACAGCGAGTTGAGTGACTTCGAGACCTCCAAAGTCAAAGGCAATAGGGGGTCCCAGAGGACCAGAAAGGTGCGCAAAATACCCGTCAGTTACTTGGGCAGCAAATTCCTGGGCAGTGATGTGGAGAGTGAGGATGATCAGGAGTTGGTAGAAGCCTTCCTCCGCCGGGGGGAGAAGAAGCCCAGCGCGCCTCCTCCACGTCGCCGAGGCAATCTGCCAGTGCCCATGTTTGAGGACAACCTGGGACCCCGCCCGTCCAAAGCCGACAGATGGCGGGAGTATGTCAGCCAGGTGTCCTGGGGGAAGCTGAAACAGAGGGTGAAGGGCTGGGCACCCAGATCAGGATCGGACGTGGTCGAGGCTCAGCAGGCCTCCATCGCAGCTGAGAGGGCTGGAGAATTGAGACGTAGCCATACCAGTCGGGACGATAGCTCCAGAAGAAACACAGGAGACGGGAGCGACCAGACACCGGGTACCAGGCGCTGGAAGCCCAAGATCAAGTGGGTCTCCTTGAGGCGGTGCAGGAAGGAGCAGGAGCCCCCAGAGGCTGAAGAGAACCAGAGGGTAGATGTTCCAGCTGAACGTGGAGTAGAGGCTGCACCTAACCCGAGACCAGAGGCTGCACCTAACCCGAGACCAGAGGCTGCACCTAACCCGAGACCAGAGGCTGCACCTAACCCGAGACCAGAGGCTGCGCCTGGAGAGAGGGCAGAGGCTGCAGCTAACCCGAGACCAGAGGCTGCACCTGAAGAGAGGGCAGAGGCTGCAGCTAACCCGATACCAGAGGCTGCACCTGAAGAGAAGGCAGAGGCTGCAGCTAATCCAAGGACAGAGGCTGCAGCTAACTCAAAGGTAGAGGCTACAGGTAATCCGAGGGCAGAGGCTGCAGCTAACCCGAAGGTAGAGGCTGCAGCTAACCCGAAAGTAGAGGCTGCAGATAATCCGAGGACAGAGGCTGAAGTTAATCCGAGGGCAGAGGCTGCATCTAACCCGAAGGTAGAGACTGTAGCTAATCCGAGGGTAGAGGCGGCAGCTAATATGAGGGCAGAGGCTGCAGCTGATCTGAAAACAGAAGTCATAGGTAGGCAGAGGGCAGAGGGCCCAGTTAACCAAGAGACTGGAGCTGCAGAAAGTGAGAGAGTGGAGGCCCCAGCTGACCAGAGGGCAGGAGTCCTCCATGACCAGAGGGAGGAGGCTGGACCTCAGGCTCTAGCGCAAGCCTCAGCTAGCTCTGTTACCCTAGGGACATCCCCAGGATCTAGGGCCCGGAAACAGGTAAAGACAGTGAGGTTCCAGACCCCAGGACGGTTCTCATGGTTTCACAAGCGCAGGAGGGCCTTCTTGCACACTCCCCGGTTGCCAACCCTGCCCAAGAGAGTCCCCAGGGTAGGTGAGGCTAGGAGCCTCAGGGTGCTGAGGGCTGAGGCTAGAACAGAAGTGGAACGGAGACAGGAAGAGGAACAGCTGTGAGAGGAGTCCAGGGCCCCCGCACCCTGCCTGCCCTGTGCTGGCTGCTAGGGTGCCTCCCGCCTTTGTAGGCTCCTTCTACCTCCATGTTTGAAAATGGAGGCTGCTGAGGCAGGCAGCACCTCCCATGCCTTTACCAGCACTACTTTCCTTCTCTCTCCCTCCCTCCTCCTCCTCCTCCTCCTCCTCCTCCTCCTCCTCCTTTTTGAGACAGTCTTGCTATGCAGCCCTGCTGGTCTGGCACTCTGTACATAACTGGTCTCAAACCCACAGCAGTCCCTGCCTGAGTATCCTGTGCCCTGGGATTGCAGGTGCGTTCCACTACACCTGGCTCCAGTGACCCTCCTTTTGTTTTTGTTTTGTTTGAGACAGGGTGGCTGACCTGGAACTCACTATGTGTCTTAGGCTGACCTCGAACTCAGAGAGATCCGCCTGCCTTTGCTAGAACCAAAGGCACACACCACCACCACCAAACCTGCCTTCCTGTGGCCCTCTTTATGATCTTGTTTTTATCTGATGAGATTATTCGTTTTTAGGAGGACATAGCTGTAGACACACTTGACTTTTTTAATACATTGATTTTTTTTTTTTAAATATACTGAATATAGCATCTCAAAGAATGTAAGGAAAGAAGCCCATGGAGCCTGCTTGCCTGGACGGTGCTGTAACTTCTCGCTATGGATCTTAAGTGTGCCCAGCCTGGCAAAGGAGAGTGGGCAGAGGAGGGATTATTCTGTCCTATGTTTTCTGTCTACAACTAACTTTTATGGATGGCCCCTTTTGCACTTAAAGAAAGGGCTCAAGCTGATATGCAAATAAAAGTGTTTACAACAGTGGTTCTCGACCTTCCTAATGCTGTGGCCCTCTAATACAGTTCTTCATTTTGGGGTGAACCCCCACCCATAAAATTATTTCCGTTACTACTTCTTAACTGTAATGTTGCTACTGTTACGAATTGTAATGTAAGTATCTGGTCTGGAGGCTATCTGATGCGTGACCCCTGAAAGGGTTGTTGGACTCCTAAAGGGGTCGTGACCCACAGGGTGAGGAACGCGGGTTCTCAACAAGGGTGTTTCTTGTTTCCGAGTTGTCGTGGATGGTGTTGGGGCGATTTGGCTTCTTAACGACGGTGACCCTGTGTTTAAGCTGGCACTTTTCCAGCCATGTTTAGACTGCTAAGTGCTGGAGGGCTGGAGGTTAAAGGGCCTGTGGGCTTCACATACCGCACTGATCTTGGTGACAAGGCACCGAAAAGCCACAAGGGGTAGGGTGCAGGAGAGGTGGCTCAGTGGGTAAGAGCCCTGGCTGCTCTTGCAAAGAACCTGGGTTTGACTCCCAGGACCCACATGGTGATTCACAGCCATGTGTAACTCCAGTTCCAGGGGATCTGATGTCTTCTGTTGTTCTTCAGTCACCGGGCACATATATGATATACATACATGCCACATACAGTCACCAGGCAAATACGTAATACACATACGTGCAGCCCAAATGCCTAGACACAAAATGATAATTGAAAATTAATTCAAAGCCAGGTGGTGGTGTTCTCATGCTTCTAATCCCAGCACTCGGGAGGCAGAGGCAGGCGGATCTCTGAGTCGAGGCCAGCCTGGTGTACAGAGTGAGTTCCAGGACAGCTGGGGCTACACAGAGAAACCCTGTCTTGAAAAACAAAATAAACAAAAAGGCCACCAGGAAAGCACTCAAATCATTGGCCTTTGAATGTGAAAAGATCTTTTTGTTGTCTAGTTTCTGAGACAGGGTCACCTCACCTCAACTATATGGTCCTTCTGCTTCTGTCTCCTGAGTGCCAGGATTGCAAGTGTGTGCTGCCCTTCCCGGCTTCCTCTTGCTGTGGTTGTGGTCACTCTGTTTCTATGATATGCCCATGGGAGTCAGAAGACAACTTGTTGGGATCAGCTACCGTGTGGATTCCTCAGGCTTGGCAGCCATCGTCTTTGCCTGTCCCCACCTCACAACCCTCTTCAGTCTGTTTTGACTGAGCTTACAATCATCTGGGGATGGTTGAAGTGTTAGAATAGAAGCATGCTCAAAGGGGGAAGCTGTGCAAACTGCCTCTTATGACCCAGACACAGGGTCTGCAGGGGTGGAAGGAAGGTGAGGGTATCTCTCCGTGATGGTTGGCAGAAAAGTCAGCCAGAGAAAAGGGAGTTAGTGGGAAAGAGCAGCCCAACCTTCTTGTGGTGGTTTTTGTATTGTTTCATTTTTTTGCCTTTTTTTAAAAAAATATGTATTTATTATGTATACAATATTCTTTCTGTGTGTATGCCTGAAAGCCAGAAGAGGGCACCAGACCTCATTACAGATGGTTGTGAGCCACCATGTGATTTCTGGGAATTGAACTCAGGGCCTTTGGTAGAGCAGGCAATGCTCTTAACCACTGAGCCATCTCTCCAGCCCTGCTTTTTTTTTTTTTTTTTGAGACAGGGTTTCTCTGTGTAACCATCCAGGCTGTCTTGGAGCTCACTTTGTAGACCAGGCTGGCCTCAAACTCACTGAGATTCGCCTGCCTCTGCCTTCTGAACACTAGGATCAAAGAAGTGTGCCACCGCCATCCGGCATCCAGTGCTCTTGTGATTGAAGAGTTATGTCCTAGGAGCCCTTTCTTTCTTCTTTTTTCCCCCCTGTGGAGAGATATCTGTGGAGACAACACAATACAAAAGGGAAGGAAAAGAAAGGTGGGTTTACAAGGGGTCATGATAGAGCCAGCCTGCCTAGAATTCCCCAGTGATAGGTGCGGCTCAGATATTAGGCAGATGCTCTGCCACTGAATCACGCCCCCAGCCCCTCACTGGGGGCCTCTAGGCAGGGGCTCCATAACGAGTCTTTGTACACTCGCCTTTCTTTTCCTTCCCTGCTGTGCTCTGAACGGGAAGAGTTACAGAATACATTGCACAGTTCTCAGCGTGGCCTTGCTGTAGCCCCTTTTGGTATTGGTCACGGGCAAAGCTTGTTCCCTTACAGCTCACAGCCAGTCCAGAAGAAACTCCCACTGATGAGTTGACAAAAAGGTAAAATATGGACCCCCCACCTGGAGGAGTGGGCTTGGTGGGGGCTGGAGGTGACTGGAATGACCAGGTTAGGGGGAGAGATCAGGGGTGGTCCTTGCTGTTGTCCACAGCCACTTGAAGGTAAAAAAAAAAAGCATCAAAGGACGGTATCACCTAGGGACTGCGCTCAGCCTCCCTCACAGGGCCTGGAGCTCAGTGGGCTTTAGGGACAATATTGGAGTTCCAGATAGGGAAAAGGGTGTGTGTTGTTACAGCAGAGGGAGGATGGATCAGACACAGGACTACAGATTCCACAGACACCCTTTGCCCTTGGTGACGCTGCATTTTACTTTACCGGCATGGGTGTGCATGCACACATGCGCGCGTGCACACACACACACACACACACACCTAATTCACACTGACACAAGCACATACCCCATACAAACACGTTGGTAGCCCTCCCAAAATGTCCACAAACGCATGGACACACACACACAATGTTCATTCACACTGTGGATCTCAGACTCACCAGGTCTCCACACATGCCCGGAAACCCTCTGTCCCCTGACACAGTGCTCCACCATACTTACAGATGTTAGCATTGACACCCATGCTGCTAGACACCCTTGTTGACACATGGAAAACCACCAACACCGAGAAGACTGTCGCAGGATGGATTGACACTATGGAGAACCCTCTTCCTGGGAGATATTTTCACCGTCTTTCTGAATAGCCCTGGGTCAGCTTGACCTTTAGCCTGTCCCTCCCTTGAGTGGACGTAATGTTCTCTTCCCTCCCTTATCAAGCAGGAGCATCCAGAGATAATCCAGAGGAACCCTCGCATTGCTCTAGACCAACAGGATAAGTGGTGTTGTATCTTCAAATCGTCAACCCAAGGATTTGGTTGTTTTAAAGACAGGATCTCATGTAGCTTTGGCTTGCCTGAAGTACCCTGTGTTGTGGAGGATGACCTTGAATTTTCGTTCGTCCTGTCTTCAACTCCCAGAGTTGGGGATCAAACTCAGGGCTTCAAGCATGCTAAGCAAACACTACCAACTTAACCCTAAGGGATTTCTGCTCGGTCGCTTCCCAAATTCAGCCAGAGGCACAGCTTCTGAACTGTTAGATGTTAAGCATGCCCAGGTCATCCAGCTTATGCAAGACACCTAGTCGCCTGCGTAGTTTGGACCAGCGGGACTGAAGCGCCACCTGGTGGTCATAATGAGAACTGTGGCTAGCTCCGGCAGGAGGCTCTGGCTGGTTTGGGCTTAAAGAAAAGGCCCACTTCTGCAGCCATCCTAGACAGTTCTAGAACATGGCCACACTCCTGGACACATCAAGGGGCAGAGACCATCTCTGAGTCCGAGTGGAGGGAGAGTATTCACAGGCAGTGCCCTGTGACCACTTGTGACCAGGAGTCATGACCAAGTCGGAATGATTCCTGATAAATGAGTTTGAGGCCGCACTACCAAAGTGTGAATTTAGGGACTTGGTCTTGCAGGTACCATTTAAATCTTCTTTGCAGCTGGGATGAGCATGCTGTGAACCCTGGGGTAGGATAACACGGAATTCAGACCACAAGCTTCATCATGTGAGGAATGAGGGTGAGAACTCCTGCCCTCATCCTAGCCCCCCTCTTCCCAACGGAGCTGAAGAAGACACAGGCATGAATGTGACCCAGAACCTGTGCAACCAGTCCCTTGCTTTCTTTTATTTGTTTTTAAAAATCACATTTTAGCCAGCATGGTGGTACTGACCTGTAGTGTCAGCTACTCCAGGGACTGAGGCAGGAGGATCACTTGGTTCTGAGAGTTCGAGGCCAGCCTGGGTAACAGGTGAGACCCTGCATAGATAAACACACAGACAACTGTGTGGATAAGGCAGCAAACAAAACTTGATCCCCGACTGCAAACCTGTGACCCTGGCACCCGGGAGGCTGAGGTGAGGACTAGAGAGATGGTCCAGTGATGCAGAGGACATAAGTTCAGTTACCAGCATCCACATCCAGAGGCTTACAGACACCTGTAACTCCAGCTCCAGGGGATCATCCTGGCTTCCCAAGGCACCTGACACATCACATGTGTGCACGGACACACACGCACACTCACACACGCACATCTATGGAGGACACACGCTACGCAGTGTGTTATTTTCTCCTTGCTCTGCTGTAGACGATCCGTCTGATGAGTGGGTTACAGTGATGAGCTCATAGGCACAGCCAGATGCTTTTCTGTCTCACCTGGTCCCTCTGGACCTGTTTCTCTCCTGCCTGCTGGTCCCCATGGCCACTTATAAAATAATAATTCAGAGGCTTAATATTAATTATAATTGTTTGGTTGATGGCTCAGGCTTATTACTAGCTAGCTCTTACATTTAAATTAATTCATTTCTAATAATTGTGTATTGATATGTGGCTTCATGACATTACCTGTTCTCTAGTACATCTTGATGCTCTGGCAGCTGCTGGCATCTCCTTGACCCTTCTTCACCTGTATGCCCGCTTAGATTTCCCACTATATTCTGCCCTGCCATAGGCCAAAGCAGCTATATTCATGAACCAATAAAAGCAACACATATTCACAGCATACAGAAAGACAGCCTGCATCAACTAGGACGTGGGGGACTCGGAGGCCACTTGAGTCCACCTAGACTGATTGAAACCCTTGGCTTTCATGTGGGCTTGTGTGAGAGAGCATGCTGGATGACACCTCTGACATCATAGTCTGGGATGAAGACAAACGCCTGAAATATCAGCTCCTAATATGAAGAGGCAGGTTTAGGACATCAAAGAAGACTATATCTAGTGAGTTTGAGACCGTCCTGGTACATAAGACACTGTCGGAATGATCGATTGAATAAATAGAGAGTGGCAGGATGGTCCGCAAGAAGAGCGTGTTCATACTGCCCATTTCTGAGCATTATTCTGAGATTTATTACACAGCCAACTGCCCCACGATCTGACCTCCCTGCTCTTGCTGGGTGGTGGTGGTGCAGGCCTTTAATCCTAACACTTGGGAGGCAGAGGTGGGGGATCTCTGTGAGTTCAAGGCTAGCCTGATCTACAGAGAGGGCATTTCCAGGACAGCCATGGCTACACAGTGGAAACCATGTCTCACAAAACGAAACAAAACAAAATTAAGCTCTTAACTCCGAAGTGGAACCCAGGGCCTTGTTCACGCCAGGCAAGCCTTCTACCATGAAACTGCATACCTGGGGCTTCACTAGGGGATTGAGGCAGGGGCCCCACCTTAGATAACGAACTCCAAGCTCTTCAAGCCAGTTTTCACCTGAACCAGTTCAACTGCCACTCACTGTCACAGAAACACATGAAAAGAACTCATACGCGGAGGGGGAGAGAAAGCCTACTTGTCCTATTGAATATGGGAACATTCTTGGCTCCCAGATCCAGGCTGAGGAAGGAAGGGGTTGACAAGAGACTGGGAAATAGGAGTCAGGAGTGGTGGTGGTGTGGGACTTTGGAGGAGCTTCCTGGCCTCACTCCTGTCTTCTGGCCCCACCTCACCCTCTTTCTGAGGCCTGTACGTATCTGAAATCACAGCCCTTAGCTATCCCACCCCATTCTCTTTCTGAGGCCTGTCCTCAAGAAAGATGGAGATGCTGGAGAGGCACCTGGCACTCTCCTGTCCTTTGCTGCCCCTGTCCAGCAAATGTTAACCATCAGCTTTTTTTTCCCCTGCACACATCATCCTTGATCATGACTGCCATAGGGGGCGGATGTGCCAAGACCACTTCAAGTCCAGGGTAGATGCATCCCCACTCTCCTGACCCCTCATTTGACTGTTTTCTGGTCCCCATAACTACATTTCCATATCTCGTTTGGGGGCAACAAGAAGGGGTCACCTATTAGATGAGTCAGATAACTGGGTTCCCATTTCATGGCTGTGTGACTCTTGGCAAGCCATCCACCAGTTTCCTCATCTGGAAAAAAATGCTCACAATAAGAGCATCTAGGACTGGGTATATAGCTGGTCTGTTGTTATTTTGCAGGAAGACTTCGGTTCAGCTGACACCCCAGGCTTGGTGGTGCATGCCTGAAATACCAGCACTCTGGAGGCAGAGGTAGCAGGATCAGAAGTTCAAAGCCATTCTTTGCTACATGGGAAGTTTCAGCCCAACCTGGGCTACAATACCTTGTCTGAAGCAGGAGGTTTTAACAGAGCGTGGAACATTGCAACTGAAATAGAAATATTAGCTTTTGTGGTGGTTGTAACTGGTATAAACTTCACTCCTCCCATCTCTGGACCTGGACGCTTTGTTCCACCCTTCACCTGTGTAAAAAGCAAGCGCCTGCACTGGAGGGTTTTTAACTGGTCCTGGAGCGTCACCTGGTGGTGAGTTCTGGTTTTGCATGGCAGAGGTTGAGAGACGAAGGTCACTTTTATTGCTTCTGTGGTCACACACCCAGAAGGGCTGGGAGTGTGTTCCTCTGTGTGAGCGTTCTGAGGGGCCTGCACATGGATGGGTGGAGCCGAGTCTGTTTTCTACCCTTGGCTCAGTCTAGTAATCATTTACTCCAGCAACTGTAGGGGGCGATGGTGTCCCGAGCCTGAGCGGCACTCTCCCAACTTTTGTCTTGAGACAGGGTCTCCTGCATCCAGGATGCCTGTACTTGCTATGCAGCTGAGGATGACATTTAACTTCTGATTTTCCACCGTCCCTCTCCACCCCCGGGTCTCTTTTTCCCTTCCCTCTGAACCCGCTCTCGATGGGTCCACCGGTGCTCTGTTCCCTAGGGTTGGGTGTGGGAAAGGCTGAGGACCGGGTGAGGGCAGGATTCTGCAGCTGGAATTCCTCTGGTGCTGTTTACAGGCCTGCTTTTTTTTTTTTTT
>NW_026068283.1:155682-170583 GCF_014885135.2 Alexandromys fortis | reverse complement strand
TTTGGTTTTTGAGACAGGGTTTCTCTGTGGTTTTGGAGCCTGTCCTGGAACTAGCTCTTGTAGACCAGGCTGGTCTTGAACTCACAGAGATCCGCCTGCCTCTGCCTCCCAAGTGCTGGGATTAAAGGCGTGTGCCACCATCGCCCGGCTACAGGCCTGCTTTTAAAACTATTTCCTAGGCATTCTTTGGTACTGGACTTTGTCGTCTTTGCAGGCCCTCACTGGTGGATTCTGGGTAAGTGCTCTATAAATGAGCCAGGATGTCCCTAGCTCCTCTTGGCTTCTTAGGACTTCTCTGCTGGGTATGCTATGATTCTGTCAACTAGACAGAACCCTAGAGTCACCTACGAGCCCTGCTTCTGGGTAGATCTTTGAGGCTATTTCCGGGGAGGATCAAATAATGATTGAAGAGCCGGGCAGCAGGGGGCCCATCCAAAAATCCTTTTTAGGCAAGCTTTTTCTGAGGACAAAGTTGCCTGCCCTTATTTTTCATTTTAAACATTTGTGTGGATGGGGTGGGGATGGAGGACAATTGTGTGTGAGGGGCTGGGGTGTTGGCTCTGTCCTCCCACCATGTTGGTCTCAGTGACTGAACTCAGGGAGGGATCAGGCTTGGTGGCAAGCTCCTTTGCTAACACTGAGCCATCTCACTGGCCCACACCGTCGATGCACTCAGTTCTCAGGCTCTTCAGCATGCAGATGGCCGGCCACTCTGGAGGTTTCCCCTTTTATGACATGCCCCATTCTGTGCCTTTAGAGAAGGCTGGCCCAGCACAGTTTCTGTGACAGGTAAGGTGTAAGGGCACAGTAAATTATGGGAAGCTCATGGATTGAATAAGCATCTAGAGAAACTTCCATAGACCAATTTTGAAAAATTTTATTTTGTGGTTGGGTGGTGGTGACACACGTGCTCGGGAGGCAGAGGCCAGCCTGGGCTACAGAGCTTCCAGAACAGCCAAGGCCACACAGAGACACCTGTCACATGTATCCCATAGCATGTGAGGCCAGAGGGCAACTTTAAGTAGTCAGCTCTCTACTTCAGCTTTCTGAGAGCCAACTCGGGCCATCAGGCTGGCCCGGCAAACGTCTGATCCACTGAGCCATCTCACCGGCCCTGACAATCTGAGTTAGCGTTAACTGGCAGAAAGGGCTCTGGGAAGGTGGGGTCAGGCTGGTACAGCTTGAAGGCAACTGTCCTCAACATGTGATCCCCAGCCATGATGCTGCTGTGGAGAGGTAGAAGACCTTTTGGACATGTGACTTAGCTACAGGATGCAGGACCTAAGGGTGGGCCTTGAGCATCATAGCTGCCTCTGCTTGAGGTCTGGTCTGCTTTTTGGTTCCTACCATGTGAGCTGTGTAAACTCCTGTGGCCTTGACACGGTACTGCCACGCTGCCTTTCTTGGTGTGCTGCAGCTCTCTTCTCAACTGTGACTGACAACCACCCCTGAGCTGCTTGTCAGATGTCCCACTGCAGCATGGAGAAAAACAACACTTGCTATAGACGGGGGCAGTCCTGTGGGTGGGGCTATGGAATTTTTTAGTCGTATAATCCATCATCCAGCACGTAAAGAAATACCAGTTACAGCCGCTAGCCATAATCTCAACTATAGACGACTTAAATTTTGGCACCACTGAACTGAGGTCTCAGGGGTCTCTGGACCTACAGCAGCAACAGAAGAACTCTGCGGTGGTTTGAATAGGAATGACCCCATAGATGCATGTATTTGAATGCTTGGTCATAGGGAGTAGCACTATTAGGAGGTTGGCCTTGTTGGAGAGGAAGTATGTCACTAGGGGTGGGCTTGGAGGTCTTAGAAACTCAAGTCTGTTCAGCGTGTCTCAGTCCCTTCCTGCTGCGGTGGATCCAGATGTAGAACTCTAAGATACCTACCTCTCCAGCACCAGGTCTGCCTGTATATGGCTATGCTTCCCATCATGAAGATAATGGACTAAACTTCTGAACTGTAAGCCAGCTTCAATGAAATGTCTCCCTTTCTGTGATTTCAGCGTCTCTCTGCAGCAATAGAACCCTAACTAAAATAAGCCCCCAAGCTGGAGAAACAACAGCTTCTTAGGCTGGATGGCTCCCCCTGCCGGCCTTAGTCACCTCTGTGGCTCCAGTCCTTGCTTCTTTCCCCACTGGCACACAGAGCACAGCATAGCAATTGTTGGGCCCACACATTGAACACGCCAGGTTTGCTACGCAGTAGGAGAGCAGAGTTCAGAAGAGCTCCGTGCATTAAGTGGTTCCCTGCAAAGCTCAGCTAAGTGCAGAGGTTTCTGAACGGGTCTAGGTCTCAAAGCCTGTACAGGCCTCAGCAGAGTCGGAGGATGCTTCTGTCTTCTGTGGTCGCTCTTAGCCCGCAATGCCCACCTCACTGTGAGGAATCCCGAACCAAACTGGACCCACCTTACAGGGGCCTGTGCTTGGTGGACTCGTGCTAATGTGAGTCTGAGATAAGGTTTGACTTACAATAATGACTTTATTTATTTAACATATTTAATTACAGAACATAAAATAGCTGGGGGTGGCCCAGCCTCGCCCCACCCTGAAGCTACCAGGAGGAGGCCTCCCTGATGACCCTCATTTGGGGTCTTCCTATGGTAGGGCCCTATTGCTTTACCAGGGGAGGAGCCATGCAGATGAGGGGGCAGGACCTTCTCTTGGTCCCACCCCCACCCAGGTTGGCCTTCCTCCAAATGCCCAAGCTGTGCCCTACCCAGTCTCGACTCCTCCTTCCTCTGACCAGGAGCCTGTCTTCGGCTGCCCCGCGCTGCCCCCACCCCCTCTGCAACCTAAAGGGGAATAAATACAAACTTTACAAAGTAAAGGGGGTCCAACGTTGCCCTGGGGCGGGGCAGTAGGCCGAAGGCAGGGCCATCCAGCTGGGCAGGCCGTGGTTCACTGCTGTGGGCAGCTTTACATCATTCCTAGCTGCAGCAGCGTGTTGGCATATGCCATGGGCTTGACGTTGGGGTGAGGCTGCAGCAGGGGCAGAAGGACAGTCAGAGGATCCGCCCACACGCAGCCCCTGTCCAGGCAGCCCCTGTCCCAGGCCACTCACCACTGCTGTGAATTGGTGGAACTGGGGCCGCAGGTCCGAGCCCTGGAGGTGGATGTAGGAGGCTTTGTTTCCCATCTGGTCACTGCAGGGACAGGAGAAGAGGGGCTAGAGATTAAGAGAAGGGGGAGGGGGCTGCAGGAAATTGAGAAAAGAGATGGTGGAGGCAGAGAAGAAACCACATTGAAGAGGGCTGAAGGAGGAAAGCCATGGAAAAGTGGGGGAAGCAGAGGCAGGAAGAGGCAGTGGGGGAGCCTGGAGACCCATCTCACCACTACCCAAACCACTGGAGGGACACAACACCACCAGGATGTTACAGCCTAGTCCAAGAACCAGAGCCTATACAGCCCCATGGCTTCCTCTACACATACAGAGTAGGGAGAACATGAACTCATAGGAAAAGGCCTCTGTCCAAGGGAAGAGGACCTAACACTTGGGACTGGGGAGCAATGCAGGCCTATAGGTGTTCATTACAGTAGCATGTATCTACTCTTAGTGTCTTTCCTTTCCCTTTTCCCTCCTTTCCCTTCTTTTCCTTCCCTCCCTCCCTATGGCAGAGGTTTTACGTGAGGTAAGTTAAACCCCAAACCTGCCCCAGTGGTTATGCCTGTAATTCTACTACTTGAGAGGCTTGCAAGAGAAATGCCATGAGTTTGACACCAGTCTGGACTGCTGTAAGGCCTGGTCTCAAAAGCCACACAGACATAATCCATACAAATAAACCCTGTAGTCCAGGCAAAGGGGGGAAGAGTAAGACGCACCAATAGTTGGGGGCAGAGAAGACAGTGACACAGCGGCCACCATGGGCCACCTCATAGCCCTCAGACTTGACTTCATGGCTGCGGATGATGTAGTCCAGTTGGTTCTCCTCCAGGAAGGCCTTGGTGACATCAGGCCCAAACTGGCAGCTCACACCCCGCTTGCTGACTGAGCGCCCGTTCTGGTAGGAGCAAGGGAACAGGAGACTCTGGGTGACTGCTGGCCTGGCTCCACCCCACCACGCAGCCCACACCCACAGCAAGACACCAGGCTCACCTGTGGCTGGGGATCTGACCACAACAGGTCACACATGGGACCTGGGGGGCAGGGAGCAAATGTCAGAGACTTGTCTGTCTCCCAGGTTGCACCAGATAGGTGCCTACCCCACAGTACAGACTGGTGGTGGTGGTAGTAGGATCTGGTGGGGACATCACTGTGGCCAGGGCTCAGGGCATGCACACAGTTCTGAGCTGGTCCCAGTTTCCCCAACATCTCTCATTCAGTCTATTATAAGCTTCTTTCCATCCAAAGCCTCCTGTGACTCCCCACAGCCCCAGTAGCAAAGCCCACATACCTACTATGGTCTGTAGCTCTTAGGATGCGGCCTCTGGCCTATGTTCAGCAGGAACATCTGAGGGCCAGCCCTATCCACTCCACCCCTTCACTCTCTGTCTTCCCCCACTGGCCACACCCTCACCTCTCTTCTGGTGTCACCTCAAATGTCACCACCCTGCAGAAGCCACCCACACCATCTATGTCCTCAGTGACAGTCTCTGGGACTTCAACAGGTGCCTTAATTCCTCTTTAGGGGGAGGGGAGAAAAGTGAGTGACAGGTGTGTGTCATGAACTCTGATGTTCACCGGCTGGCACAATTCTACTCATTCAGGATGCAGGTGGGAGTGGGCCCCATGCTTGCCATGGGCATAAAGTCTATGTGAGCCCAGGTGCCCCTCTCTGTGCCAGGGGCCCATTCACCTGAGTCTGGCGGCTGCCGATTCCGCTCAATCTTTCGGATGTCATCCAGGGTGACGCCATCCTCACTGAACAAGCCTCCATGCATGATCTGAGGGAGGCATGTGTCTGTGAGGAAAGGTGCCCCTCCACCCCTCCACCCCAAACCAGCACGTGGCTCCTCACCAGCACTTTGCCGTTGATGCACTGGGCCAGTGGCAGCCACTCAAACACCTCACTGAAAAGCTCATACATCTGGGCTGTGTATTTGGCCTTCACCTCGCCCTCGAACCCGTAGATCTGGTTCATGTTGTCTGTCTCATGGTTGCCTGGTCATAACAGAGGGACAGGAGAGGCCCCCTCAGCCTCTAGGTTATCATATACCTACCTGGCAATCTCAGGTGTAGACTTAGGGACAAGACGGTATTTGCTCAGAGATGGCAGGCTGGCACTATGTTTTGCAAATAAGTGCCCACCTCACTACTCAGCTTGAGTTTGTATTAGATTAGTGTCCCCAGGGAAGCTGTTCACACCCACTGTGTGTGAACTAGGAAAAGGCACCCTCCCCCCGACCTCCTGTCCAGCACCTGCCAGCAAAGGGCACAGCGAAGCCCCACACCGGGCTGTCTGTGGCGGGTGCTGCAGCTCACCCGACACTGCTAGGGCAGTGCACAACCTGCTCAACCTTACTTGGTGGCCCCAGGGCAGGGTGTGTGTGTGTGAAACACTCCTCACCTCGAAGAAGATGAAAATGATCTGGGTACAGGAGTTTAAAGCCGAAGAGGGTGAGGATCACTTCAACAGAGAAGGAGCCGCGGTCCACAAAGTCGCCATTAAATATCTTTCTTGTTAAGAAAAGTGCAGGTAGCAGATGGGCCAGTAGTCCTGCCTGTCTCCTTGGCACCAAGGCTCCTGTCAGTGCCTCCAAAGTGGGTGCACCCTTGCCCTGCCTTTAGACTGATGCCACCCACCCCAGGACGGCACCAAGGGCCCACCCTCACCTGTCTTGGGGAAACCAATGGCATAGTTGAGGCAGCCAGCTCTTCCCCAAGAGCAGTCCTCAAACCAAAGGAGAAATGGGACAGACTTTCCTCCCAAAAGCACAGAGCCCAGGGGCCTTACATGGTGGCTAAATATCAGGAAAATATCCCATGCCAAACACGAGTACAGGCTGGGTTTGGCGGTAAATGTCTACAACCCTAGCAAGCGGGAGATAGGAGACAGGAAGCTCAAGACCACCAGGAGCTACACTTTACAGTTTACCTCCAAACAGCCCCAAAGGAAACAATACAAAAATGTGACAAACACCCGGAGGCTGGTTTCGCTCATCTGCTTACCACATTCCAACAACCCTGTGAGGAAGACCCTGTCACCCCACGGTATAGATGAGGGAACTAAAGCAGGAGATGAGACAGCCTGTGGGAGCGGAAGGGCTGGGTGGACACTGCCAGGGTCTCACCCTGCAGCAGAAGAGAAAGACCCGGGGCCTGGACCTGCAGTGACCCCAGTAACAGTAAGATGATGGCCCTGGTGTTCTTCCTTAGTGGGGCTCTGCCCTTTCTACATGGGATACACGGAGGATACATAGGGGTTGGTCTCTGAGGGTAAACCGTTGAGCTCAAATATGTTGAGGAGGTCATAGAACTGGCCATGGGTGTCCCCGCACACTGTAATCTTCTCTGTCTGGAAGAAAAGAGGCCACCGGAGAGGGAGGGGCCCAGATAGAGATGTGGGGAGGGGGCAAAGGGGAAATGAGGGGAGAGGTCACAATAGACCAAGAAAATTCATGCAGGACACAAGGGTAGGGGACATGACAAAGAGGAAGCAGACAGCCGGGAGGGGTGTTAGGGACAGAGAGAAAGAAGACTGCGCAGGTGGGTTTCTCAGGCCCTGAGCTGGGTGACCTACCTACTGGACTCACCCTCCCGGACTACATGCACCCGCCCTTCCACCCTGCACCCACAGCATAAGACGCACCTCTTTCAGCGTCGTCTCCACCAGAGTGCTCAGCTTGCAGAGGACTTCTTTCACCTGTACTAGGATCTGGAAAACAGGACAGCTGTAAGTAGAGCTGCTTGGGGTGGGAGTACAAGGTACTGCCCTTTCAAGGCCCTGGGAAAGCCTCAGCTGCTCAGGAGCTACTGGGAAGGTGTGGACTACTGGATGCTAACCAGGAACAGAGGTGGCCCTCAAGAGGTATTGAGTGGCCCGAGTGTCAACAAAACATCATGAGGAGTGTGTGTGTGTGTTTGAAAGATGGCTCAGCAATTAAGAGCACTGGCTGTTTTGTTTCTTTTTTACAGAAGATCAATTATTTTTGATTTCCAGCACCCACACAGTGGCTCACAACTATCCACATCTTCAGTCCCAAAGGATTCAGTGCCCTCTTCTGACCTCCACAGATATTGCACATAGGCAGTGTACAGACACACGTACAGGCAAACAATCTAAACATCACTATCATTTCACAAGGATCTTGGTTCATCTTTTAAAATCAACAGCATTAGGAAACACAATAGTTGGTTCACAGTATAGGAAACTTTAAAAAAGAACCAACCTAGAGCCAGGGAGATGGTTTAGTGGGTAAGAGTGCATGCTTGGTAAAGATCTGAGTTCAAATCCCCAGGGTGTGTGTGTGTGTGTGTTATCTGTAGTTCCAGCACGGGGGGTGGGGGGGGGTGGGGTGGGGTGTGGGCAGAGGCAGTCAGATCCCTGGAGCTTGTGGGCTAGCCAGCCCAGATGAACTGGTGAGTTTCCAGTTGAGTAAGATTTTGTCATCTGCCGTTCCCCAGCACCTGCAAGTGTGTATTGCATGTGGATGGTGGATGCTTACATGCATACACAGAGCTAGACTGGACACGTGTCATAAAGTTCCTTAAAATATAAGCCTCTCAGCTGGGTGGTAGTGGTGCATGCCTTTAATCCCTGCACTTGGGAGGCAGAGGCAGGTGGATCTCTGTGAATTTGAGGCCACCCTGGACTATAGAGCAAGTTCTAGGACAGGCTCCAAAACTTACACAGAGAAACCCTGTCTCAAAAAAACAAAAACAATACAAAACAAAACCAAAAAATCAAATAAACAAAAAACAACCCCAAAACAAAAACCCAAGTCTCTCTCTGCAGAGAAGGGGGAGGTGGAGGATCTTCTACCATGTAGTGGTATTGGCAATTTGAGAATCTGCCTAAGAGGGTGTCCTGGGATACACCTGTAACCCTGGCAGGTTAAGTCCAGATTCTTCTTTTGTTTTATTTTTCAGACAGATTCTCACTTACTGTGGATCTTTAATGGTCTAGAAAGCCTATGTATACCAGGCTGGCTTGAATTCAGAGATACATTTGCCTCTACCTCCCAATCTGGAATTAAAGGTGTGCACAACCATGCCCTGCATAGCCTGAAGTATATAGTAAGACCTTGTCTCAACAAGCCCTTCAATAACCTTAAATATATTTTGGGGAACCCCAGGAGAAATGAAAACACTAGGATATTTGTCAATGTTACTTTCACACACTGAACACGACCTTGAGAAAAGTCAACTGTGTTTGTCAGTGATTTAGATTTTACGTACAGCCTGTGTGTTGTGCACATTAGTTGTATTTAGTGTTCCATCATGGGGACAAGTGAACACACCAGAGTCCTGTAAGTGGATGTCCTTGTTTTAGGATACAGGTTATAGTGGCTGCAACTGAGTCTCAACTAGTTCTGTTAAAAGCAAGGGATGGAGGCCCCACACCTGTAAGAAGTATGTGGCTGTTAACTGTTCATCTTTCAACTTCCATGTATGTTTAACAATTTAAAAAAAAAGTGGGGAAAAGAAAAAGTGTCATTAAACAAACAAACAAACAAACAAACAAATAACCCAAAAGCAACACTGGAGGTGGTCACTCAGGAACCTGCAAAGAACTGTTGCTCTTGCTGCCCTAAGGACAGGAACAAGCCAAACAGCCAACATCACAATCAAAAAGAAAACTAACAAATCCACCTGAAACCCACATGCACAGAACCCTGAAGGACACACCACCAACAGCGATAACAGCCCCTTCGTGGGGCAGTGGGGTGAGAGCTGCTCAGGCTAGTGGCAGGTGGCTCCTGTCAGGGCTAAGTACCAGGGGAAGGCAGTGATCATAGGCGGGCTGTGATTCCATCACCGGGGAGGCATATGTGTGGCTAGCTCTGTCATAGAAATGACTTCTACTGGGGGCTGGAGAGATGGCTTGGTGGTTAAGAGCAATCAATAGCTGTTCTTCCAGACAGCTTGAGTTCAAATGTCACAACCATCTACAGTGTGATCTGATGCCCTCTTCTGGCATAAAGCCATACACGCAGATAGAGTACTCATATACATAAAATAAAGCTTAAAAGGGGGACGGGGGGAAGGGAATGACTTCTATTATTTGAGAACTCTCCCAACCATGAATGTCCTCTTACTGAAGCCCCCAACTTGGGTCAGCCATGCTCTTTAAGAACTCCTCTTTCCAGTGCCTTCCGGAAGGTCTCACTTTTGAGCCTGGGTCTGCACTTGTGTAGGGCACTGCCCGACACCCACAAAGGCTGGGGTATTGGATGCGGACAAGTGGTAACCCTCAGCACGGTGCCCAGCACACAGCACTGGCCTAGGAAGCAACAGCGTTCACACCATTCTTCTCAGTCTGTTCAGAGCCAAGCCGGCAGGGGCAGGCCCATTCCCTGGTCTCAGTGTGTTACCTGATAGGCACACTTCCGGTGCAGTTTCTTCTGTTCCTTGTACCACTGCATAAGTTCTTTCATGAAGGTGATTGTCACTTTGCCATCCTCAAGCTTGGGCCCGCTGTATTCATCTTCAATGGCTGGTGCATGGACAAGGGGATTAATTAGTGGCTTCAGCCATGGAGGGGCAAGAAGGGGAACCTGGCCTAAAGGGATGGGGTGAGGAGATGAGGCAATGAAGATTCCCATGATGCCTCAATGCTCCGAGGTCTTAGGGTCAGTCCACAGCTCCTACACTCCCTGACTCTCTGGCCAGTTCTAAACAGTGGCTTCTTCCTCTGGAGAGCTGTTTCCCTGCCCTTTGTCCCACATTCTAAATGAGTGGCTAAGAGGGTGATTGCCAAATAATCTCTCTTCAGATTCACAGCCCAGAGCACCTGGTGACCTTCAGGTGACATCAGAATGTGGGTCACTCCTCCTAGTCCTGTGCCTCCAACACACAGCATGGGGACTGCTACTAGGTCAAACTGCACAGTGGTGTGTCCATCAAAGGGATGGTGGGCACCATGGCTCCAGAAGGCAAAATTCACTGTGAAAATACTCTGACCAGAAAAGATGACAACACACGCCCTGAATGATGAAGACCCTGACAGGTTGTGTCTGGGAGGAAGACATGCTAGCTCCTGTCACGCTCTCAGGAGGCAGGCCCTCAAATATAGCCTGGCTTCCCTAGCGACTCCTGGCTCCCAGGCTTCTTCAGTGGTGAGCAGATGGACTTCAGTCTGGTGGCACAATGGTTAATGTCTAACTCATGCCTAGTCTATGTAGACAAGTCCCTGAAAGTATGCCGAGTCAAAGGCAGAGACCTGGCAGCTCCTAGAGGTTGCTGGAGGGCGGCCCCCATGTCCGCATGCTTTCCCTCTGCAGCTCTTCATGCCGAGACTCTATAACAGACTGGTAAGCATCCTTCTGGGTTCTGTGAGTCACTCGACAAACTAATGAAACCTCAAGAGCGGACCGTGGGAGGCCTGATTCATACCCAGTGGGTCAGAGGCATGGTCAAAACAAATCTGGGACTTGAAACAAGCAATGCCATGGAGGCAGCAGGTTCCACATAAGTATGGCACATACATGCCTACTCACAAGACATGATAATCAATGAAGGCTTTTCAAAAGGGTGTGTGTGGGGGAGGAAGCTTAGGGTCGCACCTCAGTTTGTCAGAACTGATTTGAATCAGAGCAATCTGACGATGGTACCCAGTACAGACTGAAGGGTCTGGTTACTGGTGGAGAAATCTGCATACGGTCTTGGTGACCAGGAGTCTGTGCTGACTGCTGAGTGAGATGAGGAAAAACTGCTCTGCTGATATACTGTCAGCACTGGTGTCAGAAGTAGAATTTGCTAGGATGGCCCTGGCTCACAGAAATGGGTCTAGAAGGAAGAAGATAAAGAGGGGAAAGGAAGGAATCTGACTTCTGGGTAGCCACGTGGTCACCCACTGTACAGGGCCACAGTTGTGCTGTGCGCTCTCCTAAGAAAATGTGATCTGCTCAGTTTCCTGGTCAAAGCTTTCTAAGATGGCTAAAACTGCAGCAGAGTGTCGGGTCTGACGCTGGCCTGAAACCAACTTCAGCCTTCAGCAGCATCTGGGAAAAAGTCACACAGGGGCAACAGACAGCACCTGCAGGACCTCTGGTCACCAAAAATAAAAAGAAGGACTAGAGGAAGAGCAAGACACTTCTGAGAGCAGAAGGCCTGGTGTGAAGGAGTTGTCTGTGACTCCATTATCAGCCTCCCAAGGAGCCTCCCTGCAGTGGGTTCTGAAGGTTCTGTAGGGCCCTGGCTGCCTCAGAGTTCTGCAAAGCAGAGGACATAAACACCAGGCCATGTGACAGTTAGTGCTAGTTGCCCACTTTACAGAGTCCAGAATCACCGGGAGATGGGCTCTGGGCATGTCTACAGGGGGATTACTGTATTAACTGAGGTTAGGGAAGACTTGCCAGTTGTGAGTGGCACCAGTCCCTGGCTGGGATCCCAGATCGTGGGAGCAATATGATCAGCTGCTTCAAGTGACTTGGCTTTCCTGTAGACATGGACTATACCCTTAAACTGTGGGCCAATGCCCCTTTTCTTACACCACTCAACAAGGTATTTTATCAAAGCAACAGGAAAAGAAACTAAGACAGACTTCTATGGAACAGCCTGCCTGGTGGGTCAACCAGAAGCTACTGTAATAGCTCACTTTGAAGGGGAGTGCCTGGCTCCCCCATCAGCACTGAGTGGAAGGATACCACAGAGGAGCAGCTGATTTGTTTCTCGTGCAAGCCATAAGGGGTTGGTGTTAGCATGGACCCTCACTACCCCATGGAACTTTACAAAACCAGTTCAGAAGTTTTGCTAGATCTGGGCTCCCTATTCCTCTTGTAGGTCTGAGAGATGCTATTAAAAACATCAAGCAAATAAACTAAACATGAAGAAAGAAGGAGGAGTTCATCTCAGGAAGGGAGAAGCGCTGAGGGTTACTAAAAAAATAAAACAGGGCCAGATGTGCTGGTGCATGCATGCAATCCTAAAACTTGGAAGGCTGAGGCAGGAGGATTGTAAGTCTGAGGCCTTCTTTAGCTTCACAGTGAGAAAAGATGAATAAGGAAAATGAAGAGGAGGGAATGGCAAGGTGGCTCAGCAGGTCACCAAACCTGATGACCTGATTTGACCCCTGGGACCCACGTAGTGGAGACAGCTAGAGAGCCGGCTCTTCTCAGGTGTCCTCTGACTTCCACCCTCACCATGCACTGACAATCGTAACACCGTGGATACGAGAGCCCACGTGCACTGTGGTAAAGAGTGTGAAACCTGGGGCTGGAGAGTGTTGGGGACTGACACACACACACACACACACACACACACACACACACACACACACACACACAGACACACACCCAAACCAAGAGAAAAATGCTCTCAATACAACATGTCATCACAGCTGGGCTAGGGCAAGGGGCCCTTGCTAGAGGCGGAACATTAAGTGAGTCCACAGGTATCTGCTCTACTTATCCTTGTTTGGAAATGTTTAACCTTTCTAAAACAGAGATTACGGTAAAAAATCTGGTCTGGCTGGGTGATGGTGGCACCCTTTATTCCCACTTGGGAGACAGAAACAGGTGGATCTCTGTGAGTTCAAGGCCAGCCTGGTCTACCAAGTGAGTTCCAGGACAGACTCAAAGGCTACACCCTGTCTAAAAAAAGAGGGGGGAAAAAAAAGAAATCTGGTCTGATATTGCCTCGAATAACAGGCATATTAATAACAATAAAAGTTAGCAAGAATCAAGATTTAAAAAATGAAGCTAAAGAGCAGGTGTCTTGGCTCAATGCCACCACTCTACCCCGGGACTGCAAGCAGTAGATTAAAGTTAGAGGGGATGAAGAGAAACCATAACACCCTGGATATGAGAGCCCACGTGCACTGTGGTAAAGATTGTGAAACTTGGGGCTGGAGAGTGTTGGAGACTCGCCTCGACAAAAACACCTCTTGCCAAGGAAGGGGCGTATTATGGTATGTACAGTGTACCTTGCTAGGCAATGTCTTCCCTGTTAAACAGAAGTGTGGAGTCCACACTCTGGCATGAACTGGGCATGCTGCCCAAGCCACCCAAGCCCACGCCATGTGCTGCAAGGACAGGAGGGCTAGCCTGGGCACATTTCTGTGCAGTGGCCCTAGGCATAGCCTTGACTGGGGCTTACAGCAAAGACTCTGGCCAGAAGAATTCAATGCGAAGGCTTTCTCTACTTTGCTGTGGGACAGTGACTGAGGCTGTCCCTGTGCTGAAGGGCATAACCCACAACTTCTGGTTAGTCACTCCAGGAACAGCAGGGTTCACAAGCAGCACCCAAGGCGGCACTACCTGGAAAGGCAGGGAAGGACCCTCAGGAGCAGGGGACCTCTCCTCAAGGCTGACTCTGAGGAGCTGGGAAGCAAGGGAACAGTTCTGCCTGGTAGCTAAGCAGTACCACAAACTAGACGGTACTGAAACCATATCTGTATCTGTGCTGACACACATTCTGGAGGAGGACAATGTAAACCTGGCCTGACAAAGGGTTGTTTATTTGGAACACAGACCAGGGAAGGTTGGAGGAGCTCACTGAAGCAGGAATGGTCGATGCCCATCAGCAGTTTCCAGATATCCCCAGTACTCATGCTAGAAGGCCACCTGCTCCAGGAAATGAGTGGACATGGGGGCTGCAGCATGGCAAAGATGGTGGAGTCTAGATGTGTCCACTCAGGTATAGCTCGACTACTGGTAGCTATGGGACAGAGTCCTGTGGAAGAACATCCTGAATAGCTGGTGAGCTGGGGTGATGCTGGTGGCCTCAGGAGCCTACAAATGGGCTGTGACAAGACTAGATGTGGACACTGTCTCTGGAGACTGTGGCTTTGCTTGCCCAGGTGGAATGGAAGACAAACGGCCAGAGCGTGCTCGGAAAACCAGAGAATAATGCACAGACAGATGTGGGTGACAACTGTCACCCGTCCACACCAAACGACAGTACAGGTCATAACATCTAAGCCCTGGCTGGCAGGGAGATACACTCCTTGGAGCCAGCTCACCAGAGAATAGGTACTGGCACCCAAAGGACTGGCTGGCTAAGTGACTTACCCTTGAAACCCCTGCACTTGGGAAGTTGAGGCAGGAAGATTTTTATGAGTTTGAGGCCAGCCTGGACTAGAAGTGAGATCCTTTATGTCCTTGCTCCTCATACACACAAAAGCCCAGACTCACACACCTGAGAAAAACCAAAGGAGCCTGTGATTGGATCTGCCTCTGTCATCTGGAAGTTGGGGGTGAGGGGGTGCTGTGAGCACATAGTTCTTGTCAAGAGAGCCACATGATCCCACTGTTTTTTCCTATTCTTAGCCCCCTTCTCTGCTTCCAATGCTGAAGCACTGTCACAGAATACTGGAGTTGTGGCAGACTCCTAGGCATGATACTACCTGTGGTTTTAAACCTTATGCCTGCACAAAACTCAAATCCAAATGGATCAAAGACCAATAAAGCCAGCCACACTGAACCTTATAGAAGAGAAAGTAGGAAGTACACTTGAACGCATTGGCACAGGAGACCACTTCCTAAATAGAACCCCAGCAGCACAGACACTGAGAGAAACAATTAATAAATGGGACCTACTGAAACTGAAAAGCTTCTGTAAAGCAAAGGACAAAACGACAGCCTACAGAATGGGAAAAGATCTTCACTAACCCCACATCAGACAGAGGTCTGATCTCCAAAATATATAAAGAACTCAAGAAATTGGACACCAAAAGATCACATAATACAATAAAAAGAAAAAAAAAATGGAGTAGAGACCTAAACAGAGAACTCTCAACAGAGGAATCTAAAATGGCTGAAAGACACTTAAGGAAATGTTCAACATCCTTAGTCA
>NW_026068283.1:120459-155037 GCF_014885135.2 Alexandromys fortis | reverse complement strand
TTTTTTTTTTTTTTTTTTGGTTTTTCGAGACAGGGTTTCTCCGTGGCTTTGAAGCCTGTCCTGAACTAGCTCTATAGACTAGGCTGGTCTCGAACTCACAGAGATCCACCTGCCTCTGCCTCCCTAGTGCTGGGATTAAAGGCGTGCGCCACCACCGCCCGGCTCATAGGTAGTTTTTAAACATAAAGCAAAGAAAGCCAGCCTACAAACCACAATCCCAGACAACTTAGACAACAATGCGGACACTAAGAGAGACTTACATAAATCTAATCTACATGGGAAGTAGAAAGTATAAAAAGACAAGATCTCCTGAGTAAACTGGGAGCGTGGGGATCTTGGGGGAGGATTGAAGAGGGGAGGGGAGAGGCAGGGAAGGGAGCAGAGAAAAATGTAGAGCGCAATAAATATCAAAAAATAAAGCAATAAACAAACAAACAAACAAACAAACAAACAAACAAACAAACCTTCTGCTTGAATTCCTCAGGACCCAGTGGGAGCAGATAGTGCCCACACTCAGTAGGGAAAGCCAGGGATGACAGTGATTAAGGCCATGTCACTCACAAGACATGGTTTGGCACCATGGACCCTGACTGAGCCTAACTGGAGGGGAATGGACTAGAGCAGGGCATCTGTTAGGCTGTGACAAAAGAAAAATCCTGAGCCACCCCAACCTTAATCTAGGGTTCCCACTCTTATAATTAAAATGGAGGGGAGAGGGCTACGGAAGGCAGGCAGCAAGCAGCTCTGGTGACACCTACCTACATCCCCCACCGTCCTCTGGAACCCCCCTTTACCCACCAAGTGTGGCAGAGAAGAGTATGTGGGTGTGGTGTATGGCCAGGCCACTCACTCATGCTCTCGATGTCCAGAGAGTCCACGACGGAGCGCCTGTGCTCGTCGCCTGCGATGGCGCGCTCGAAGGCCTTCTGCTTCACAATCTTGCTGCACTCCTGGTACTTCATCTTGGCGTCCTTGTCATTAGGCTTCACTTTCACCACCTGGCCAGGAAGAGGGAGTGAAGAGGGGTCACACTGGAGGGCCAGCCACCTAGCCGGTGAGCCACCAGGGTCACTACAACTGCCTGGACAGCACGGGGCTGAAGAAAGGACAGAGTTAGACTACCCAAGGGTTACCACATGCTAGCGGGGCCACCCTGGACCTGTCACCTAGGACTCAGTTTTTACATCCCCACATAAGGTACACTGAACTGCCCCACAGGGTGGTTTTAGAGACCAGGGCATTGTGCCCTCACTAAACAACTCTGACCCTGTTAAAACCAAACAGGCTCCCAGCACTGCCAGTGGGCAGATAAGGGGCTAGTCTTAGAGCAGCATGGATTTCTAACACCTTAATATCCCCTAGTATAAAGTGGGGGTTTGTTGGAAGGACTGAGGGCCTTGGCACACAAGGGGGACTGTGCCAGTGGCAGTAAGCAGTTTGTTTCCCCTGGGGCTTTATGGGAAACTGAGGCTCTAATTGCTGTTTCCTCTGGTAATGGGAGAGGAGAGACACAGTTCAAGTCCCAGCTTAGCCAGTGATGATAGGGGAGCCTGCAGTGGGTGAGCTGGCCTCAGTTTCCTCTCTGGGTTACCAGTGTCACCTCAGAGAGAGCTGTAAAAATGAACAAGGGAGCACCTTTAAAAGATCTAACACAGTGAGTTGTGCAGAGGCAGCTTTGGGTCACAGCACTAAAGGGAGCCTGCCTATACTGCTCTGTCCTGCTTCCCGCAAACCCAGATCCCAGGAGCTCAGACACAGACAGAGCTGGGTCAGGTGTACATGTCTGCCATCCCTGAACTTAGGAGGTGGAAGGAGGACAGCTGTTAGTACCAGGCTAGCCTGGGCTACAGAGTGAGACCCTGGTCAACAGACTTCATCTCTGAGTCTTATCTTGGCTACCATAATTGTAATCAGACTCAGCCTGACCTGCTGTTGTTTAATAGTTTCCTAAGATTGGACTGTTCCATCCTACAGGGAAGCTCTTTTTATTTTTATTTATTTTTATTTTTTTGGGAAGCTCTTTTTTTAAGCAGACTGGTAAACACCCCCAAATGACTTTAGGAAGTCCCTGAAACCAACCAGATTTACTAGGCCCCTCCCTGCCAGAGTAAGCAATAAAGACTGCTAAAAGTAGCCAAGCCACAAGGAAGACTCTGAGACCAGACCAGCTGCCTAGAAGAAACAGAAATCAGACAAGGTGCTTGCAAGAGGTTTAGACCAACTGAGGCATCTGGAAAGGACACTCAGCAACATGCTGACCTGCCTGCAGGCTGTACAGTGTGCTGCAGGTCCCCAGCTTTGTGAGCTGTCACCCATGCTAGGGTTGGCTTTGGTGATACAGCTGTCATTGAGTCATTTCTCCTCCTCCCTCACCCACACTCCTGTTATCCCCGATAAAACTCACTGGTTCCCCAAGTTGGACTGTGGAGGTACGGTCTGTTGTGGGATCCCTATCTGGGGTAAGTAGATATGTGTGCTCCCGAAAAGTTTTGTCACATACCTGTTGACCTATACAACCCAAGATTGGGCCCTCTACAGCTTCTGTGCTATTAAAGAAGGAAGTCCTAGGGCAGGTCCTCAGAATGCTTCCCCCAGCCCCAAAGCTGGCTGAGTGAGTCAGAACCTGGGCAAGACAACTGCTACTCCCTGCAGGTGCTTGGCCAACAGCAGGCTGGGCAGGCTCAGACTGGGTCACCTGCCAGACAGCTCCACTGGGGTGTGGGTGTGGCATCAAGCTTAAGAGCTGCCAGTTTTAGGCAGCCCTTGGAGCCCTTCCCAGGGAGAGGCAGAAAGGCCAGGTTCCCTCTGCTCCCCAGGATAAAGTCTACATGGCTTCAAGCCTGGCCCTCAAGACCCACCCTATTTCTCTGTGGCCTGGTACTGCCTCTCCCTAACTCAGGCTTTTGGTCACACTGCCCTTGTCCACACATTTCATTCCTAATTTTAACCTCCTTTCTGCTCCTCTTCCTCATGAAGCCTCCAGAAGGCCAAGGACAATGTCTTCCCATTTGAAGTGGCACTGGAGGGACAGAGCTGTGTCCTCAGCAGAGAATGAACGCCTCGTAAAGGAAGAAAGAGTGGCAAACACATCCCAGGAGCCATACCCATCTTCAGGTGAGCTGCATGCTAAGAAGAAAGATGGGCTGGGTGCTGCCGTTATGGTGAACGACCCTGGTTCACAGTATCCTCTGTATAGCTCGATGGGCTGGCCAGCACAATTCCCAATACACAGAGTGGTAAAGTTATTAACCCCAAAAGTCAAGGTTCTTTGTACTCCTGGATTAGTTTGTGTCACCACTCACATGAAGCCTAGTGCTTCCCTCCTGCCGCCCCCAGGACAGAGGCAGAGTATAGTTCTCCAGGCTCTGGGTTCTGGCCTTCAGGGCATGTGTCCTGCTCAATCAAGACTCCCAGTTTCTAGAAAGTAGGGTGTGGTGCTAGGACCCCACAGAAGTCTGGTGTGAGACTGTACTACCCCAGATCCAGCAGCAGCAGCAGTTGAAAAGATTGCTAGGTATGACCGACAAAAAGAGCTCCTCTCCTGAGGAAAGGTACAGTTTTACACTACAGGGCTCTTCGGGGCCTGAGACCCATCCCATCAGAACTAGATGCCACACTAGACATCTCGTTCCTTTTTTTCCTCCTTTTTTTGAGACTACGTTGCCCAGGCAGGCCTTGAACTCATAGAGATTTGCTAGCCTCTAACTTCTGTCTCTCAAGTGCTGGGATTAAAGGCATGCATCACCACACCTGGCCCATGGACATGTCTTTAAAAAGTGGCATCTGAAGCCAGGTACAGTAATGTGCCCAGTATTCCAGGGATTCTGGAAGCCCAGGTAGGAGAATGGCTTTATCCTAGGAGTTCAAGGACAGCCTGAGTGTCACAGTTACTTTCTCAAAAGGCAAAACCAAGCAACAAACAAACGATTCTATGTGGACTGCAACTGTGGCAATGCCCTGTGATGTTCATGTGGTTCAAGCAGACCCTGCACGGGGAAACAGGGATAGGGCAGGTGCATGTCATCAACCACACTTCTCAAGAAATGAGATGTCTTTAAAAGCTGCCTTCTTCAGGGACTAAGGTTAGGCTCTGTGGCACAGCACTTGATGTTTGTGAAGTAATTAGAACTAGATGAGGTTGTGAGGCTAGGCTCCCTTGAAAGGACTAGGGGCTTTATAAAGGCAAAGAATAGGCTGGGTGGTGGTGATGCAAGCCTCTGAGGCAGAGGCAGGCTGATCTCTGTGAGTTCGAGGTCAACCTGGTCTACAGAGCAAGTTCCAGGACAGAGTCCATAGCTACACAGAGAAACCCTGTCTTGAAAAACCAAAACCAAACAAAAAACCCCAGAATGAACAGAATGGGAACGTGGCTCAGTGGTAGAGCCCCTGCCTAGAATCCCCCAGTGAGGGACTGAGGGCATGGTTCAGCTGTAAAGTGCTTGCAGAGCCCCAAGTTTCCTCAGCATCGACAAAAACACAACAAATGGCACTGTCAGCTGTCAGGCTCACTGGCAGTCACTACTATAAGCCCTGGGACACATGTTTGGGAACTTGGACTTACTAGGATTGCAGAAGCTATTGAGGCATAATATACTCCATCATGACACCCACAGCAGACTCAAGGCAGCTCCACTATTACCCATAAGGCTCTACTGGCAATGAGGCTGGCAGTCCCCCCACCTGGGAGCAATCTAGAGCTTCAGTCATTCAGGCCTGCTGTGGATACCAAGCAAAGCGCCCATACTTATCAGAACTGAGTACAATGGATACAGACCAGCAAGAACCAACAAAGGGCATTATGGTTTACCTGCATAGACAATGAGATTTGGCCCGGAGGAACCAGATGGTGCATCACATAGTAGAGCTAGTACGTCAGGTAGTCCATTAGGGACAGCCTTATATACAACACACCTTTTCTCTGTGAGTGAATCTACCACAACACCCCCAGCACCTGCTAGATGCAGCAGGCGGGGATATCGCCAGTGCTAATAGCCCAGGGGCCAGCATGGTGCCAGGAACTTGCACTTATGCCCTGGTTAGGAGCCTGACTCAGGATAGGCTACCACCTTCTGGAATTCCTGAGAGACTGCAGGGGAGTGACCTGCCTTACCTCTCAACTTCAGTTTCTGCATCTGTAAATCAGGGATAACAGTGGTTTCTGCTGTGCAGGGGACCATGGAGAAGAAATGACTTTCATGGCCTGAAGGTTGCTGGCATGTGAGTGCTGAGCTAAAGACTAACTCTGATTGTTCCTGTTTCTTTTGTATCACTCTATCAAGGGCATCAAAATGTGTTTCTAAGAAACACAAAGGTAAAGTCTATCATCAACCAAAAAAATCCCACAGGACCCTTAGTCAGGGTAGAGAGTGGTGGAAGACCACTGCGCCTCCCCCTCCAGGGCTGGTCTAGGTCTGCTAGGCTGACTGTTCCAAGTGCATAGGAAAGAACAGTGAGAACCAATTGAGATGTGACCCAGGAAGGGGTGGGCCCACGTGGAAGGGCTAGCGGGGAGAAGAGGGGGAAGTGTGGTAAAGGAGATTGACTGCTACTAAGAGTCCAATGTGCCCCCAAGTGGGAGAGCAAACAAAGACACACCCAGGTCCTCGTGCTCTGCAATGTTCTGGCACAGGCATAAAGCGGGGATGGAGGCCCATTTCACCGTGGGCTGCCTACTGAGGAACCCTGGAGAACATGGCTGATGCAGAGCCAAAGGTAGGCCCTCTCCATATTTACCCACTTGTTCAACCCTCACAATGACATTGCCAATGTAGGCCTATGTGTTCCCTGGTTACAGGTGAAGCCCAAGGAATTTGAAGTCACATACCTTGGTCTGAGCTGAGCTGGCCACCAACCTAGACATCCAGATCTTGGAGCCTGTGCCTTCACATTGTGCTCCAGTGGCTGCACACCTGACTCTAGCCCATAGGAAGAAACAGATGCTGGAGGCAGTGGAGAGCATCTATGCTCATGCACGTTAACAAGGCTTTTTACAGAAGGAGCTGCCCTCTCTTCTGCTGGAGATGGAGAGCTGACTGCAGACAGTGCTCCTGGCTCAGCTATGGAGCTGGGTCCAGTCTCAGCTCATTCCTTCCACGTGACCTTGGAGATGGGTGTCTCCTTTCTACTCAGGGGTAGATTCACACATACACAATGCTCACAGCTGTACTGAGCCCTCCATGTGCATACTGAGGTTGAAAATGGCGGGAGATGCAGAGCCATGGGTTCATTTGTTCCAATCAAGGCCGACCCACAGGCCAGGGCCTGGGTATGTCCTTCATGAATGCCAGCATCTTCCAGGAGGAAGTTTTGGGTCAGAAGCTGCCATAAGACCAGCTTCTCAGGTTTGAAGGGAAAGGATCCTGGGTTCCTGCTGGGGTTTCCTGGCGCTGACTGGGTGTGTGGCTCTACCTCAAGCTGGTTCTGCAGACGGCTATGGACTTCTCCCATCACTGTGGCATTCACAGAGCCTGGAGTACAGCTTGATGCAGTTGCCCACCATCCCCCAGTCTCATGGAGAATGCAGAGTTAGATGCCAACCTTGGGAGCACTCACAAAAGAACCTATTCCTTACTCCCAAGTAAAGATGTTTCTGTGAGCCCAGAGCGGTAAAGACCCTGCCCTGGTCTTGTTCTCCCGTGAGGACCCTGCCTGTCCGAGGTTATTTATTCATTTACTTAGCCCTCTGGCCCCAGTGACCTTTATTATCCACTGGAACAGAGCTCCAGCTGTTCAGGTGGTGGCCACTGCTCTTGTTACTGTATTCCAGACTAGGACATCAAGGGACAAAGGTGGGGACAGGGACCATGCTTTGCTTCCCTCCTCCATGGTTATCCTTCAGTACCTTTCACATTTTTGCCCTTTGCTAAGTGTCCCTTGACCTTGGCCTAAGTCTTTACTTGGTCTGACTCTAGGCCAGGCTGAGGGACCAGATCCCTCTTGCTGCAGGAATAGCTCCTCAGCCTCTTGGGGCCCTGTGCACACAACAGAAAGAGTCCACAGCAAGGTAGGTAGTGATCCATTCTGTACTCAGAGCCCCTGAGCGGGAGCTGTCTGGAGGAGGAGAGATGCAGTCAAGGGTTACACTGGCTTCAATCCCAGCACTGGCACTTACCAGCTGGGGCCTCAGCTTCCTCACCTGTGTGACAGGGGCAATCTCCTTCCCACTCTGAGTGCCTACACTGACTCAGCAGTCAGTCTGTATGAAGGGCACAGAGCACACCTGTACCAAGCAGATGCTCTGGCAGTCCCTACCGCTGTCATGATGACTGTCAGAGCACATGACCTGTGGGCAGTGGTGGACGAGGAACCGTCATCTAGGTCCCTTCTCTCATTGTCCCTGGAGGCTGTCCCTCTATAGTGTGTCACCCTGCTCTATTTTCTTGGAAGCGCTACTCTGTACCTGCAGTCATTTTCCTTGCCTGCTCAGTGACACAGGGCTCCCACCTGCCACAGAATCTCAAGCTGTCAAAGACCTGCATAGCCCTTGCTAATAACTGCCACCATTACTAATCACCACCACTAATAACAGCCACAGTAGTCACAAGGCTGAGCTATTATTGACCACAGACTATGTGCCCGCACTGCTCCAAGCATGTACACAGTAAAAACTCTCCTGCAGCCACCTGAGGCTGGGCCTGTTCTCAACACACAGGGGGCAAAGAAAGGTAGAGAAGCTAGGTGACTTGCCCAGGGTCACAGAGTGCATAAAGGCCGAGAGGTGGAACAGGAACTGGCTAGAGGCCTCATGGCCATTCTCTGGGTGAGCCCTTGTATAGAGGAGACACACAATGGCTCCTCCCTGTCCCTGGGGCTCCCCCCCACATCCACCTGGCTAAGGTGCCGGGAGCTGGCCCATGCCCGAGGCCTGGCTCACCGTCTCGTAGTCACGTAGGGCAGCTCGGAACTTGCCCAGTGCCATGTTGCTGGCTGCCCGGCGGTAGTAGCCTTTGATGTACTTCTTGTCAAGTTCGATGGCCCGAGTTGCATCGCCCAATGCGTAGCCGTAGCACTCTGTGCGCAGGTAGGCCAGGCTGCGGTTGCCATAGTAGATGGCATTGCTGGGGTTCAACTCGATGGCCTGACTGTAGAACTTGATGGCGTTCTCGTAGTCCTTGGCTGTGGAGGAGGAGAAGGAGGCATGAAGCCCTGTTGCCACAGGCAGGAATCCACCCTAGGCTGGTGGTCCTTGTTACAAAAGACTGGGGTTCAGCACGGAATCTGTCCCTTCTCCCTGTCCCCGATATCTGACTATATATAGACTAAGTCTTGAGGTTCAGACTAGTTTCCAGAACCTGAACCAATTCTATAGCAGCCTAGCAAAGCCCAGGTTGGGCGCTACTTTTAGGGCTCCAGGAAGCTTTCCAAGTCTCCCCAGGACTACAGGGACACGTCAGGGTGCCAGCGCCAGGCAAATTGAGACTGCCTGAGCCTGTGACTGCCCAGATGGCACAAGCAGGCAGGTCCAGAGATGGAGAGAATGGGAGGACAAAGGGAAGAAGCTCCTGAGGCTGCAAGGAGGACTGAGACCACCTGGTGCAGCAGGAGCAGTGGGGCTCTAAGTGTGGACCGACAAGGGTAACTCCCAGCCAAGGGCAAAAGGTCAGACTTTCCGTGAATTGAGCCCCAGCTGGGCCCTGAGCTCTCCCCAACCTGAGGGGTCCTCCCACCTCCACAGCTGAAGCACTACCTGGCAGTCACCTGACCAAGCCAGAGAAGTCTAGTTCAAGGTCAGAGTCCCAGTCGGTGCAGGCAGGTAGGCCTGACCCCCTCCATCAGAGGGTTTATTAAACAAACAACAGAACGAAGACCTTCAGCAGTCTAAGACCTGCCCTGGCCAGAGGACTGGAATGCAACAGAGGCCTCATAGCACTGAGGGAGAAAGCCACATTAGCCCTTTTCTAGATGAAGGCTGCTCAAGTTCAGAGAAGGAAAGCCTATGCTTGAGGTCACATGGCAAGTGGCAAAAGGGAGTTCTTAGGCAGGCAGAAGTGGCAGTCTCTCCATTCTCTCTCCTGCACCCCCATGTGCCCTGGTGAGAGCCTGGGACAGCACCAGGCTCAGTCAATGGGAAGGTGGCCTGGCTCTCCTCTTTTAAGGCTGGGTGTACTCCGACAACTTAAAACACCCTCTCTGTCCTTGAACTTCAGTTTCCACCCAAGAGCTTTCAACCTGGAGTGGGAGTTCCTGCTCTACCCCACTTCCTGGCCCTCAGAGCACTCAGACTCTGTGTTATTTGCTCAACCCACATCTTAAGGATGGTGTCCAGCCCCTTCCCCCAAGCTGCTGCCTAGTCTGGGACGCGCCCTCCAGGGACTATTGGTGTATCAAGGAGCCAGATCTGACCCCAGACAACTGTGACAAAGCGCTCAGGGCCCAGACAGCCTAAGGGCCTGATCCAAGTCCTCCACGAAAGGGGAAGGAAGCAACTGGCCAAGGAGAGAGGAAGAAAGAAGGAAGGAAGGCGGGGACTGAGGGCAGAGAGAGGCAGGCCTAGGGGTGCAGCTCAGCGGTCCTTCCTGGACTTCTGTCACAAGGTCCAAATGTCTCCTCAGGAAGCTCCATTTGACCTCCGGTCTGGGTGAGGCAATACCCTGCCCCCAGCTTCCCTGTCCCAGTCCTGCCACTCTGTGCCTTTCCTAGACTTCCCAGACGCCACCAAGGCAGGAAGATGAAGAGGGCAGCGTAGTTCAGAGGGTCCCTCCCGGGAATGTCAGTGCCTCTGAGGGCTTCCTTGGTGTTCTGGTTGGGCTCCAGAGGCTGCTGATTGGTTAGTACTCAGTTGTGGGGTGGGACTTTATCTAGTGGCACAGGGTGTGCAGTCTGGCACCTAGTGGTGTAGATTCCTAACACAAAAGTGCAGAGAGAGTCACTGGCTGGAGCTTTAGCCCCTCAGACCACTTGTCTGCACCCGAGAACCAGGCTGGGCTCAGCCTGACACACAGTCAAATGGAGGAAGGAAGAAAGAGTACAGGAACAACCTTGAAGGTGTCCACCAGCTGTCACACTCCAGCCTGGGGCCTTCCTTCAGCTGCAGCACTATGTCCCTCCAGGTATACTGAGGTTCAATTGCCCATCTGGTTCACAGAGGAGCACACTGAACCACGATGACCCCTGGGTGAGCACAGCCTCCTTCCTCAGGGAGAAAGGGAAAAAGCAGAAGCTTCCTGAGCTGGGAACTAGGCTCTGTCCCCCGCTTTACCGTAGGGCTGAGCTCACAGAGGGACCCTCTATGGTTGGAGGTAGGCCTTCTGAGTCCCCGAGACTCCCCCATCCTCCACAGAGTACCCCCTGCTTTCCACTAAGGCTAGATGAGTCGAACACGTGGGGAGGAAGGGGATATCCGCCTTCTGCTCACTCACTCTGACCTTGGGCAACAAGTTTCCCTCTGAGTCGGCTTCCTCTATTTAAACCACCACCCCCATGCCCCAGGCAGTTAGGCTCAGGAGTACCTGGCCACCACTGGGGCACAATGAAAGCCAGTTGCAATTATTCTTTTTATTGGTTATTATTGTAGCCTGAGCCTGGGGTTCTGAGCTTGCCATTGCCTGCCCACAGGAGTGGGAGGCCTGGACCAGGAAGGGTACTATTCCTTCAAGCCAGTTCTTGGCCAGGCCCCTCTGGCTGCCTGCCCTGCTCCAGGTTCCTGAGAGCCTGAATCTTGGGATCTGAGAGGTGGGGGTAGGGTGAAGAGTCCCTCCCCATGACTACTCCTTCCCTTTCCCTAAGCAGCAGCCCAGTTTCTGGTTGCTTCTTACAGGACCCAGTAAAGGAAGGCCGTTAGGTCCAACCATTTCACAGCTGGGCCTGGTCACCTGGTGCTGGTAGCCTCCAAGCCTTCAAAGCCCTGCAAGCTCTGTGTACTGTCCCGACAGCATCTCTCACACCCATTAACTCCCCTCCCATTCTAGCAGCCCCACCCCACACTAAACTCTGCCCTCCCCAGCAGTCAGTCCTATTTGGCTCTCACTTCCTGCCCCCAAGTGTGTAGAAGGCACAAATCCGAACCAGCTTTAGTTCTTCAGAGCCTCAGCTTTCAACCACCTCCACTCTGGCCCCACTCACCTTTGGGTCTTGGCCAAGGGCTACCCTCCCCCTCTCCAGGCAGCCAGCCTCATTTCCTCCCACAAGCATGGTCAGAGGCTCCACCCCCTCACCTGTCCTCCCTTCCAACCTCCTCTCTTCAGTCAGGCCTCCGAATCCTTTCTCAGCACAGTAGAGAGCACCAGTTCCTGTACCCAGAGCCAAGTGGCCCACTCTCTTAAAACCATATCTCCTACCCTGAGGACGAATCTATAAACCCACCTGGCCTATAAGGCTCTACCCACTGTTCCCACTTCAACTCCCTCTCACTTGGAGACAGTCTTGCTATGTATTCCAGACTGCCACTCAACTCAAAATTCTCCTGCCTCAGCCTTCCCAGAGCTGGGATGACGGGTACAAACCATAATGTCTGGACTTACCCCACGGGGGCCCCCTTTGTCTAGGATTCTAGATCTTTCTCACCCTCCCCCACCTCTAGCAGATCTGCCTCGCTAGGTCTAAACCTTTTGGGGGGGTCACATTTGGAATAGCATTCCTAGGGACCCCACCTTCTCCCTCTTGCTACCTGCCCCCACTTCCCCACTTCCCTTAAGAACTGAGACACTTGCCCTGTGGGAGCCCAGTTCCTCACTGGCAGCATTCACCTGCCAGGCTCTTCTGGGCTGGCTTTCTCATTCACAACTGCTCTGTCAACATTACCACCAGACCTCTGCCGGTCAATGCCTGGGGCTAGGTGACCAGGCCTGTGGCTTTCTTTCTGGAAGAATATTCTTCTCTGAGCCTGTGGCACCTTTCCTGGTTTCCCTTCCATCTCACTTCCTCAGCAGCTCCTTTTCCGTTTTAAACATGAAAATTCCATTCTAGGTTCTTTCTAGATCCCACTATGGTGACTTCATCCATTTCCCGGGAACCTCCAACCATAGGCTGGTCACACCCAAACTTTTCTCCAGTCCAGACTGGCCCATCTACCTACTCAATGTCTTTTTTTGGACAGCTGAGGAAATCCAAACTAGTCTTCGTAAAAGCTTCGGCGACTTTGCCTGCTCGGGCCTCTTATCCTAATCTCATCTTGTATCAGCCTTCCTCTCCCACCCCCAGCTGGCTCAAGCTCCAACTAAACCAGTCTGTTTTCATTCATTCTCCACCTCAGGGTCTTCCCTTTAGGCATTCCCTGACCCCACTCTCTAAAGCAGACTCTAACGTGCATTCCCACTTTGTCACCTCGATCCAAAGTGCTCATCACAAGTTAGCAATTACTGGTTTTGCTTAAACCCAAGTCTTGTGTCTCATTCATTGCTACAGCCTCCGAGCCAAGCCCAGACCGTGGCACACGACATTTAATGCAAATGTACTGAAGGGATGAATGAACGGACACATGTTCCTATACCTCACGCTTAACCCAAGATCACGCTTGGGCGAAGATTCTTTCCCGCTCCACCTCTACTCCCTACTCTTTTCCTCGGATCACCTCAAATCGCCTTCCAGTCTAATTATCTATTTCCATGCCCACAGTTCCCTTCTCTGTCGGGCCTTCCCTCCTCGGTCGGTCACCTCAGGTCTCCCTGCTCGGCAAGCGCCATCACTGCCCTAAACACATGTCACTATTTGGTAGCGCCCTCTTCAGGTCTGACCTCCACCTAGCACCTCTGTCCAGGTCTCACATTTGGCAGTACTCACATGTCGGTTCCCCGCTTGTCCCCTATCGTTTAGCAGAGCCTGCCTCAGTCTCCCCAGTGAGTAGCTTCTGCTCCGTACTCCACTTCTCTGTAGCTCTCCCCTGTCTGGCGTCCATCCTGAGCCTCCTCCTCGCACCAGGCTACTCGGCAGTGCCTGCCCGGCGCTCAGGCTACCGCTCCGCGTTGCCATGGTTCCCCGCGGGGCCTGGCACCCCCCCACGGCCTGGGCCGCTGTCCACCCTCCCTCAGCCCCGTCCGGGCCGGACGCACCTTTGAAGTAGTCGTTGGCTTGTGTCTTGAGCTCCTCTGCCCGCTTCAGAGAGCCATCGGCCGGGGGTTCGTCCCGGGGGTGCTCGGCACACTCAGTCCGCTCGCCCTCCGCCATCGCCATGCCGCAAAGCGACCCCCACCCTGGCAACGGCCGCTCGCGGCACCAGGCCGAACCGTCGCGAAGGAGCGCCGAGTGACCGCCGCCGCTGCCGCACAAGTGTCGTAAAGCGCGGGCCCCAAAGGCACTCCTGACGCGCCTGCGCAGCGCCCCCCCCCCCCGCCACCTCCCCCGCCGGAGAGCGCGGGGAGGACAAGGTGACCAGAGGGTATCTAGACGCCCCTCCTAGAAGGAGCCAATCAGAAAGCGGAGGGAGGGAGTGCTGGGGTTGGGGGTGGATGGCTGGGAGGGCGCCTGCTTCCAAAGTTAGTTCTGAGGCAGCAGAAGTTTCTTGGGTCTTAGAGACCCAGGATTCGTTTAGACTTGGTGACAGAGTTGCGAAGCCATCGGCGGGTGGGGCTGCTTTCATGGCAGCACCCTGTCCAACCGGGAACCTGTTCCGGAGTTGGGTGCTGCCTGTTACTCTTGTGACCTTGAACAAGTCTCCCTCCTGTCGCCCCTGTGACCCTTCTGGAAAATGTGTAGTTCCTCAGGGAAACCAAATAAAGCTTGAACTTTGCAAATCAGCCTTTCTGGATTATTAACAGGGCGTCCCGGTTTTTCAAGTCTCGGGCAAGTATCAGTTGTGTCGTGTTTGTTCTGGGCTCAACAAAAACATTTTTAAAATAATTTTTATTTTTTTGAGACAGGGTCTCACTATGAAGTCCTGACTGGCCTGGATCTTGCTGTGTAGACCAGGCTGGCCTTGGACTCACAGAGATCTACCTGCCTCTGCCTCCCAAGTGTTGGAATTGAAGGCTTGCAGCATCATGTCAGGCCCCAGCACTATCTTTTAAAGGACCAGGGATGTAGCTCGGTTGGTTGAGTACTTGTCTAGCATCCTCCGAGCTTGAGCTCCATCCTCAGCACCACAAAACCAGGCTGAAAGATGTAATCTCTCTGTAATCTGAACCCTTGGTACTCAGAGGCAAGAGGATCAGAATTTCAAGTTCGAGGTAGTGAGACCCTGTTGTAAACACAACCAACCACAGCAACTGAGTCTCTTAAATGACACTCAGGTTGCTGTCTTCATTTCCCTTGCCTGGATCACAGCTTCAGCCTCCTCGGATGCTTTACTTACGTTCCTCCTCCCTCCTCCAGTTTACCTTCCATATGGCAGTCAGAGGCATCTTGCTAGAACACTGTAAGGCTGGCAGCCGCCCCAGCCTTCCATGGCTCCAACTCCCTTAGGAGAACACCCAAAATCTTTCTGATGAGAATCCATGACTAGTCTGACCTCTGGCAACATCTCCAGACCACACTGCTCACTCCCTTTAGAGCTCTCCTACTGCCTATCTTCCTAATTCTAGCTTCTTGAACTCCTCTTAGGCTAGACTCTGTAAGTGCTTCCCCACCTCCACCCTGGCCACAGCCAACAATCACCCTGGAAAGTAGGTATTGTTTCATGTCCATTTACAGGTGAGGACACTGAAGTTCACAGGAATTTACTCCTGAAAAGTCTCACTGAAGGTCCGAATCTGAATCTAAGTCCCCAGCACTTAGCTCCTATTTGACTGCCTCTGCAGTGCCAGTGAAATCAGAGGATAGTGAATCTTATTTTACTTTTTTTTTTTTTTGAGGCAGTATCTGTTCTAATACATTCGAAATCCAGCTCAGACTTTTCCTGAGACTCTGTGGCCTTGGGCAAGCCATCACCCTCTCTGTTTTTTCCTTTGTAAAGAGGAGATAGTCTTGGGGCCTGTGCATAAATGCTGAGGTTTGAGAGAAGCCTGGTCTGAAGGCTCACACTTGTAATCCCAGCATTTGAGAGGTTGCGGGAGAAAGAGTGCCATAGGTTTGAGGCCAGCTTGAGGCACATAGTGAGTGCCGGGTCAGCCTAGGTTATAGAGTAAGACCCTGCTTTGATCTCCCTCTTTCTCTTTCCCAGCTAAAATCTCCAACCCAATGAAAAGTTCATGTGAGTTACAGTGCTTGACTGAGAGGTGAAGAGAAGTGTGCCCCATGTTGAGAACCCCACAGGTAGTCTGAGTTCAACAGAGTAAATAGGCTGGAACAAGGGGACTTCGGAAGGTTTAGAAGAACCTTCTCCAACTGGGGGAGGCAAGAATGGCTTCCTGGAGGAGTGTTGAACAGAGATCTGAAGTATGAGTTCGCTGAGCAATGGAGTGCATGGAGGAGAAAGGCTTTTTCCAAGACAAGGTCCCACGTGGCTTCAGCTGGCCTTAAACTCGGCACGCAGCTGAAGATTTCCTTGATCTCCTAACCCTCCCACCTTCAGCTAGGAAGTGAGGGCATTATAGGTCATGCCATCATGCCCCGTTATGTGATGCTGGGGAGGGAACCCAGGCCTTTGTGCATGCTAGCCAATCACTTTACCCACCAAGGAACTTCCTCAGGAAAGACATTCAGGGCAGGAGGCACAGCAAGGGCAACTACTTGAAAGAGGTTTTCTTGCCTGTGAGGAACAAGGGTGAGGGATAGAAGAGTGACAAGTACAGAGACGAAACAGAACAGACACACCCTCCCACGCAGGAACCTGCAGACTCACAGTCTCCCACGCAGACACACACAGCAGGCACGCGCGCGCGCACACACACTCTTCTGGAATTGCTGTGCTAAACAGTCCCACACGCATATGCAGGATCGCAACACCACACAGGCATTAAAAAAGAAACCACAGTGCTGGGCTGGAGACGTAGATCGATTGGTAGACTGCTCGAGGAGCACGCAACAAGCTCCGGTTCAATCCCCAGAACCAAATAAGACAGGTTTGGTGAAGCATGCCTGTAATCCCAGCACGAGGGGGATAAAGACAAGAGGATCCAAAGGTCTTGGCTACACAGTGAGTGAAGGGCCAGTCAGGGATATATAAGACCCTGAATTAAACAAACAAACAAATGTCACAGGCTACTGTGAAGCATCAGCAAGTAAAGATGCTGCCACCAAGCCCAATGAACTGAGAGTTTGATGCTCAAGATCCATACGGTGGAAGGTTAGAACCAGCTCCTGCAAGTTGTCCATCGATGTTCACACATATGGCATGGCACCCACATCCCAACTCACGCATGAGCACACATACACACACACACACATCAGAGAGTAACATGGATGCCAATTGTGGTGGTACACCCCTATTATCCCAATACTTACGATGTGGAGGCAGATGGATCAAAGTTGAAGGTTATCCTTGGCTACATAGTGAGTTTGAGGCTAGCATGGCCTACAATAGTCTCTGACAAACAGCTAATGGATACCAGCTACATGGTGCACCCACACCCTTCAAAGCAACCGCACAGATGAGTCAACACAAGTCTCTCTGGTGCCTACCAAGGCGAGGTCTTTATGCTGGTTTTGGAGACATTTTTGGGTTTTTGAGCCAGCATGGCTGGGCCGTGTCCTTCCTCTCTCCTACCCAGGACAGTTCCTTCCACTGAGAACCCACAAAACCCATGATAGGAGAGAAGGTTCACACCCTTTCCCCTGTAGCACCTGGACAGGCCACCTCTTGATAAGACAGATTGAGTGTCGCCTTCCATAGAGTCATGAATGGGACAGAGAGGGGAGCCTTTTTCTGTGGAAGACCAAGAGTAGCACCATTGTAGAAAGGGAGCTGCGAGTAAGGAGGGTGCATAGCTGGTGGGAGATAGCTGAGGGGTCCTGCCCTCTCTCCCCACCCCAAGATAAGCAGATAGGGCTGTGCATGTGCCCGTGCGGCTGGATTATGGATTCCCCTAAGGAGAGGAGGGAGGCCCAGGTCTTTAGAGGCCTGGAGAAAAGTTAAGAGCATACCTGGAGGCTTGGGGTGAGGAGTGAAAGAGATGCTAGGGTAGAGAATTTTTAGGGCTATGAAATAGGAGGGCCTTGAGCATGAAGTTCATGAGCATCGGATCTGGAATGGGAAGACTTGAGATTTAAGGGAAGAACTGGGACAGGTACAACGAGGGCCAGGAAGCCCAGAACAGAGCTAGAAGATTAGATTTGGACCTAAAGAGTAAGGGATATGAGGTCTTGGACCAAGAAAACCTCAGAGTGAATTCTAGATTCTACAAGAAACATTCTACAACAAGCCCATTTGGAGGTGGCGTTCTAGAAACCAAAGAAGTAGGATCAGAAGCCAGAGGCCTAGCCCAGTGATTTATGAGTAATGGTAGAATTAGAAAAGGCCTGGGGGAGGGCATGTGTCTCAGCTGGTAGAGGGCTTGCTCGTCATGCATACACAGCTGGGTTTCATCCCTGGCACCACATAAGGTGAGTGTGATGGTGCACACATGTAAGCCCAGCATTTGAGACGTTGAGGAGGATAGAGGATCAGAAGTTCAAGGTCAGCCTTGCCTATGTAGTGAGTTGGAGGCCATCCTGAGCTACGTGAAATCCTGCCACCCCCAAGAACTCAAAAACTAAATTCTAGAATTCAGAGATTTTTGGGATCTTACAATCTAGAATGAAAAAGAGTTGGTATCTAAGGTTTAGAACTAGAGAAATATATAATGCAAGGCATTATCAGCTGATATTTTCAAGATGTGTTCTAGATTCAGGTTAATTTGAGTCATACGATCTGAAGTCAGGAGGACTGGGCAACTGTGGCATCTAGAACCAAAGGAACTCACGGCATAAGGTCTAGAATCAGAAGACATCTACAGAGGCTGAGTGTGGCTCAGTTGGTAGAGTACTTGCCTAGCATGCATGATATTCGGGGTTCAATCCCTGGCACCACACACAACCAGGCGTGAGTGTAATCCCTGCACTTGGGAGGTGGTTGAGGTCATTCTTGACCACTTGGCAATTTAATGTTGAGTTTTGAGACACTGTCAAAACAATAACAAAATCCAGGTTTTTCTTTTGTTGTTGCTTTGTGTTGTTTTGGTTTTTCAAGACAGGGCTTCTCTGAGTAGCCCTAGCTGTCCTGGAACTCACTTTGTATACCAGTCTGGATTCAACTCAGAGAGGTCTGCCTGTCTCTACCTCCCAAGGACTGAGATTAAAGGTGTGTACCATCACCCCCTGGCTTGATATTTGAAGCTCAGTTATCTGAGATCAGGGAATTCTGGAAGTTTCAAGTCTAGAGTTTGCATAGTCTAAAACCTGGGGATGGTGGAGGTAGTGAAATCTAGAACCCAAGAGATTGGGCATATGGTGTCTGGCTCCGAACAGCCAGCTCTAAGTTCAAGACATAAAATTCGCTTTACCCTTCTTTACTGGGGGAAAGCAGTTCTTGAATTCTTGCGTGCAGAAACTTGGGGAGAAATAAGAAGGCATTATGAGGTTTGGAACCAAAATGATCTAGAAATGAGATTTGGATTTGAAACAAAATATCTTACAGATGAGAAAGACTGGTGGTACCTACCAGAAGTTTGGAGTTGTGGTCTCCAGAAACAAGAAGGGATCGTAATTATAAGGTCAACTGAACTCAGTCTCAAAGGCCTCAAATTCCTAGACACTTGGGAGGCTTAGGCAGAAGGAACGTGAGTTCAAGGCCTACCTAGGTTTAGAGAGTGAGTTCAAGGTTAGTCTGAGCTTTTGAACGAGGTCACGTCTCAAAACAAGAAATGAGGCAGTGGTGGTTCACGCCCTTAATCCCAGCACTTGGGATGCAGAGGCAGGTGAATCCCTGTGAGTTCAAGGCCAGCCTGGTCTACAAGACCTAGTTCCTGGACAGCTAGGACTGTTACACAGAGAAACCTGGTCTCGAAAAACAAACAAACAAACAAACAAAAAAAAACCCAAAACCAAAACAAACCAAAACAAAACAAAAAAACAAAAAGCAAACAAGAAATAAAATAGGGAGCCGGGTGGTGGTGGTGCACACCTTTAATCCCAGCACTTGAGAGGCAGAGGTGAGCAGATTAACAGGTGCAAAGTCCTGGATTTAATCCTCAATACCACACACACACGACACAAAAACGGTCTGCAATGACAGGGAACAGAAGACAGGGAATCGCAGGGATTTTGAAGAAGTCTAGAAGCGGAGGATATTACAGGATGAGTTTTGTAGTAAGAGGATTCTGGTGGTTGTAGACTCTAGACCCAGAAAGCCTTACAGATGATGTAATTCAAACCACACTTTAAAGCACTGTGAGGTTTGAAAACAGATACAACTGGGGGCTGTGAGAGCCAGTCCAAGAAAGAGCTGAAGACTATGAGATCTAGCATTAGAAGGGTTTGAAGAAACTGTAGCAGACCATGGTGGAAGTGATGCAGTCTGGAGTCAGCGGGAAGTCAGTGATAGCATAGTCTAGAACCAGGGAATGTCAGAGAAGGCTAGTGGTCATACAGTTTGGAACCAATGAAGACCAGAGGCAGCATAGCCTAGAATTAAAGATGTTCACAGATATAGTCTAGAGTAGCAGTTCTCAACCTGTAGGTTTCAACGTTGCCCTTTGGGAGTTGCATATCAGATATTCTGTATAGCAGATATTTACATGATCATAACAGTAGCAAAATTATAGCTATGAAGTAGCAACAAAAATAATTTCATGGTTGGGGTCACCACAATGTGAGTAACTGTATTAAAGGGCTGTAGCATTAGGAAGACTGAGAACCACAGCTCTAGAACCACAGAAGATTGGAGGGCCTATACTCTAGAACCAGAGAAAAGGTCAGAAAAGTGGCACAGTGTAGAACCACAGCGGGGTCATAAGGTGTGCAGTTGAGAATCAGTTAAAGACCAGAGAACGTACAGACTAGGAATAGAGAAGGCTAGAGGTTGCATAGTCTAGAACTGAAGAAGACAGGATTAACACAGTTTAGAACCATGGAGGCCAGAGGCCACAGTGTCTATAACAAGGAAGGCCAAAGGCCATAAGCCTAGATCCAGAGGAGACCAATGGTGGCACAGTTTAGATTCAAGGAAGGCCATAGGCCTCACAGTCTAGAAACGGGAAAGGATGAGGGATATGGAGTCCATGGATTGTGCATTTTAGAAGGAAGTAGAAACTCTAGAACCAGAGAGTCCACAAGCCTCTAGAACCAGGGAAGGCCCAAGGGCATACAATCTAGAACCAAGAAAGACCAGGGGCTGCATGGTCTAGATACAAGGAAGGCCCTGGGTCTTGTTGTCTAGAACCGGGGAAGATGGAAAGTGCTACAGCCTAAGACCTGGGAAGGCTAGAGGTTGTACAGTCTACAAACAGTGAAGGTAGGAGTCAAGTATTCTAGATCCAGGAAAGGTCAGAGATTATGCGTCTGCTGAGTAGAGGAAGTTGCTGGATATACCGAAAACAGGAAGATCACAAATGAAGACATTATTTAGGGTAGGAAGTCAGGAGCAGAAATAGCAGGCAGATTGGGTGGCAGCTTGGGAGGCTGAGACTCCACAAGTCGCTGGGGGTGAGGTCTGACCCTGAGTCTACCCACCTTTACCACCCACTGAGGAGGGGGACATCGCAGTCCTACATTGCTGCGAACCCTGTACAATGCAGAGTGCCCGAATGAGTTATTGTGAAAAGGATAAAGTAAAGTGGATAGAAGGAAAACAAAAGCAAACACAAAAAACAAAAAATGTGATTATGGTTGTCCAAACTCCATGGGGCCAGGATCAGAGGCAAATCCCTGATTCTTCCAACCCTTATTCTCCCAAATAAAGCAGAGTCAGAGAAAGGGATAGTGAGGTAACCAACTATGGAGAATCCCAAGAGAAGTCCTGAGAGGAGGTGGAGGGGGTCACGCACCCCCTCCCAGAGGTCACTGAGCTGCAAATAATCCAAGAAGCCCCTGAATGGGTGAAGGCAGAGGGTTGGGGGGTCTGAGGTAGGACTGAGGCTGGCCGGGGGTGTTGGGGGGCACTCAGAGGAGAGAGGCCCCATCCTGGATGTGAGCTGCTGGTGTGGAGTGTGGCTTAGTCCTCTCTGGGGTAGAAGAAGGGATCTGGGAAGAAAGCTGACTCAGTGGGCCTGGGCCAAGCCTGCCGCTGGTGGGACGTGGTTCCTGGGCTGGGTAGTTTCCTCATGCTGGTAGAGAGAGAGCAGCGAGGGAGCTAGTCCTGCAGAAAAAGGGAAGGCCAATCAGGAGAGAATTAGCACCCATCTAAATATGCACCTGCATCTAAAAGCAGGGAGGCATGCTGGCAAGATAGCTCAGAGGGTATAGGTTCCTGCTGCAAACCCTGACCGGCTGAGTTCTGTCCTTAAAAGCCGCCTAATGGAGGGTGAGAACAGACCACTGAGTTTGATCCTCAGGACTCACTTGAAGTTTCAAGTGTGACCAAAGCTTTTGAGCGCTGCAAGGTAAGATCACTATAAAAAGACAAACAAAGCTTTTGATAGCAGCACAGTAGGATCACCATAAAAAGACAAAGGAGCCGAAGGCTGCAGAACCAGCACTGCCCCACCCGGCAGTCACAAGGGGAGGTGTTCCTTGAGCAACTTACTATACAACAGTTCTTGGGTGGATTCTGTCCATGCAGCATCTCCATAAGTTCATTTCTCCAAACAGGTCCTCCATTAAGAACTGTATTCATAAGCTCCCACTGACAGTTAAGGGACTTGAGGCTTTATGGCAGCTGTCCCGAAGCCACATGGCTGGGAGTCGCCTTGTAGGGTTACTTCAATTAGGTCAAGCTTCGAAGTGGAGCTCTCTCTGGGCCTACCCCAAGGGGTAGCCGTGGTAAGTTCTTACCCTCCTTAGGGTCTTTCTTTCTCTCCACAGGACTCAGGAGAAGAGGGAAGGAAGGGCTACCTGATGGCACCCTTTGTACTTGATAGTTTTGTGTCAACTTGACATAAGCTAGAGTCATTTGAGGGGAAAGAACCTCAACTGAGAAAATGCCCCCATAAGATCGGGTTTTAGGAAGGCTTATAGGACATTCTCTCTCTCTCTCTCTCTCTTTTGTTTTGTTTTGTTTTTAGAGACAGGGTTTCTCTGTGTTATCCTGAACTTGATCTGTAGACCCCACTGGCCCTGAACTCAAATCCACCTGCCTCTGCCTCCTGAGTGCTGGGATCAAAGGTGTGGGCCACCACCCGGCTATAGGACATTTTCTTAATTAATGATTGATGGGGAAGGGCCCAGCCCATGGTGGGTGGGGCTATCCCTGGGCCGGTGGTGGCTCAAGCCTTTAATCCCAGCACTTGGAAGGCAGAGTTTAAGGCCAGTCTTGATGGCTCCAAAACCTGTTTCACACAAACAAAAAACCTCAAAAAAGAAAAGGAACGGAAAATAAAAAAGTAAGCAGCTGGGCAAGCCACGGGGAGCAAGCCAGTAAGCAGCACAGCACCCTCCACAGTTTCTGCATCAGCTCCTACCTCCAGGTTCCTGCTCTGCTTGAGTTCCTGCCCTGACTTCCCTCCATGATGGACTATAGTGTGGAAGTGAAATAAATCCTTTCCTCTCCAGGTTGCTTTTGGTCATGGTGTTTCATCACAGCAAAAATAACCCTAAGTTACCCTCCCTCACCTACCCCTGAGATGGTTCCATTCTTCTGTTAATCATTTGTGGAACCATCCAGAGTAGAAGTGACTTGAAGTTCTGTATACCCAAGCTGTTGCGACTCACCTAAGGCCTCATGGGAATCCAGGAGTGGGGTTCTTGGATCCTGCTGGTTCCCCGGGAATTGTCGACCTTGCAGAAGAAAACTCTGGGAAGTTAGGGAGACGGAGCTGTCACCATCAGCATCAGCATCACCATCAATGTCATTATCAGTACCATGACATCATCACCAGCATCAGTAGCAGCTTCACTACTCTCATGATTAGCATCAACCACAGCACAGGATCTTTAGCATCATCAGCCCCACCTATATCACTTCTATCACTAGTATCAGCAGTACCATCACCATCATTAGCATAATCACTCTCATCATCACCATCAGTATTATCACTCTCATCAGCATCATCACCATCAATCAGTATTATCACTCTCATCAGCATCATCACCATCAGTATTATCTCTCTCATCAGCATTAGCACCATCAGCACCATTACTCTCATTAGCATCGTCACTACCATCACTGTTTTCAGCAACAGCTCCATCATCATCATCATCATCATAACCACCATCATCACCTGTCTGACAAGACAGTATGGTGCAGCTGTTAACTGGAGTCTGGTGAGTACTAGTCATCCAAGAGACTTTGGGAAAAATCACTGTTCTAGATGTCCTCTGGGTGGTCCTCCCGCCTTTCCCTTCCTCTGTGACCCAAGAGGCTGATCCCATTGCTGTGCAATTTTGCTGTGTTTTCCTGCTGTACTCAGATGATGGACCACCCTAGCAGGTGGGAGGAGGAAGGTGGCATTCTAGCTGTTTGCCTGCTATGGTTGGCTATGCCCCACTCCGGAAGGCGTTAGGCCTTAATCCTAGGGGCTAGTGCTGGCCCTGATGCTGCAGCAGCCGCGGGCTCGCTTGCACTGTCCTCACACCATCCACAAGCTTGTTGACTTCTTTCCAGCATCCCATTTGGGTGTGCCACGGAGACGGACTGATCACGCTGCTTATCTTCCTCCATGTAATCTGTCTCACCATAATGATGACATTGATTTATGTAAGCATTTCTCAAGACAGGGTTTCTCTGTGTAGCCCTGGCTGGCCTCAAATTTACAGAGATCCACCTGCCTCTGCCTCCTGAGTGCTAGGATTAAAGGCTTGCGCCACCATGACTGGCAATATTTGTTATTATGAAGCAATATTAAAGCGTACTCAAAGGAATAAATAAGTTAATCTTGTGAGATACTTATTGCAGCCAGGGTGAGCACACAGTAATGAAGAGCTATTGATATTATCACTCACATCTTTCATATGCAAACATTTCTTGCAGACCCTGGAACTGAGTTCTTTGGGAGATAGGGAGGTGTTAGACAGAGGCATTGTGGAAGTCATACAATCCAGGGTGGCTTTACCAAAAACAAACAAACAAACAAACAAACAAAACAAACAACAACCCAGCCAACCAAACAAACAAAAAACAGATTTTGCTCATTGTGCAGAATAATGTTTATCTTGATTTTTAAAAAAACTTTTGTTGCTATTTTTTTAAAAAATTATTTTTATTTTATATGTATTAGTGTTTTATCTGCATGTATGTCTGCGTGAGAGTGTCAGATCTTGGAATTAGAGACAGTTGTAAGCTGACATGTGGGTGCTGGGAATTGAACCTGGGTCTGCTAGAAGAACAATCAGTGCTCTTAATCACTGAACTATCTCTCTAGCCTCTCTTGCTTTGTCTTTTGAGACAGGATCTTACTATGTAGTTCATGCTGACCGCAATCTGCTAATCCTCCTGCCTCAGTCTTTCTAGCATTGGGGTTATGGGCGTGGCCACCACACTCAATGTTTATTCTTTAAACTCTGCAGTGGTACTCCAGATCCTAGGCTGTCTCATGTTGGAGTGGGACCACGGAAGCAGAGACGATTCCTCCTCATCCGACGAACTGCCTCATTCCTCTTTTTTTTTAAAAATATTTATTTATTATGCATACAATATTCTGTTTGTATGTCTGCAGGCCAGAAGAGAGTACCAGACCTCATTACAGATGGTTGTGAGTCACCATGTGGTTGCTGGGAATTGAACTCAGGACCTTTTGAAAAGCAAACAATGTTCTTAACCACTGAGCCATCTCTTCAGCCCTGCCTCATTCCTCTTGACCAACTTTGTGTCTCTTCTTAGTGATAGCTATGTATTTGCAAAGTCATTTCATGCCCATTAGCAGACTTAAGAGGATCCAGGTCCTGTCTGCAGCCGGACCTCCGATACTCTGTCTGGCTTTCAGTCAGCCACTGGTCCTCTCTGGTTTTCCCATCTATAAAACACGGGTTTGAAACCTGCTAGTTTCAGAGCAGAACCTCCAACCCCCAACTTCCTAGACCTACCAGGCTGAGGGGAGGCAATCGGAAGCTTCCAGGTTCCAGGCTGGGGGACCGCTTGGCAGGCTTTGTTTCCAGCTGCTCCATCCCTTTGTCCTCTGAGCTCTGAGCCAGGGCCCTGCAGAGACACAGGCAAGACTCAAAATACAACAAACCTGGGCAAGTATTGGTACCCTTGTTGGAAGCGAATGGTCTTCCCAAACAACTGTTTAGTCCTTTACATACATGCCTACCAATCCACCCATCCACCCACCAACCATCCTCTTATTCGTCTGCACTGTGACCTAAGTTTCCACACATGAACCTTCATTCACCTTCTCCCCACCCCCATCTATCCTTTCCCCACTCATCCTATCCACCCATCCGCTCACCTATCTGTCCACTCATTCATCCAGCTATCATTCTATCTTCTTCTTTTTCATCTGGTGATCCACCTATACTTCCATTCATCTTCTGATTAATCAACTCTCTCAAGATCCCATCCGTTCATCTATCCACTGATCTTTCCATTTGTCCTTCTCTCCACCCGCATATTCATCCACCCATCTAATCACCCATTCACCTCCAGCCACCATTCACTCATCTGTTAATATTTTATCTATTCATTTATCCACTTACCTACTCACCGACCCATCCACTGAATTTTTCTCCATCTCACACCCATCACCATCCATCTCACCATCCGTCCGTCTGTCCGTCCATCCATCCATCCATCCATCCACCCATCCATCCATCCATCCATCCATCCATCCATCCATCCATCCATCCATCCATCCATTCATCCATCCGGATATCCATCCATCCATCTCCCCACAATGGCAATATAGGTCAGCACTAGAGGACCTGCCTAGAACCCATCAGTGAGGGGACTGGGGTCATCACTCAGTAGTTGAGCACCTAGAATCCCCTAGTGAGAGGCTGAGCTTTGTAACCTTAAACATGTGACTGAATGTATCCAGACTGGGGGATTCTAGGTAGAGGCTCTACCACTGAGTCACACCCCAAGGCCCTCACTGGGGTGTTTCAGGCAGGTGCTTGGTCAATTCTAGGCAAGTTCTCTACTGAAGAGCTATATTCCCAGCCCCAGTTTCTTCCCATTAAAACAAAAAGAGTCAGTAATTCATATGTAAATGTGTCCCAGTGATTGATTCCTGGCTGCAGTGGGAGTTGGGTAAGTGGGGGAGAGCAGGAGGGGGCTCCAGTAGGGGGCTCCACGTAAAGGCTACAGAGGCTGCAATAAAACTGGCTTATGCGGGGAAGGCCTGGCTGGAGAGGTGGAGACGGGAAGCATGCTGAGGGATGGGGCTGATGCATGAGGGTGGGCAGGGATCTTCTATATGCCTGTGTTATATCCCTCTTTCACTGTGGCTCACCTCTTCCGAGTTCCAGGCATTGGGGAGGCTGTAGGGGGATCCCCCCTGGAGGGGCTGGAGCAGTTCAGTCGTGGATCGCTCCCCCAGCGGGGCAGCAAGGAGGGCTCAGGGATGGGGGGCGACAGGCCATGGAAGCTCCGAGCACGGGGTCTGCGGGCCATCCCAGGAGGTCTGCGGTGGGTCCTGGGCAATTGCTCACTGGAGTTGAGCTGGAAGTCATCATCCATGGAGATGTAGGGAGCCAGCATCTCCAAGTCCAGAGTGTCAGGGTCCTGTAAGGGGGCAGGAGGGAGTTTATAACAGGGGCTACGGCCTGGGGTGGAGCAGGGGGAGGGTCCTCTGAGTGGTCCGCCTGAAGAGCTGTTTTTCCTGCCCTCTCTCTCAAATGGGTACAAAGACTGTGTGCTAGTCAGTTCCTAAGGTGCTTCAATGATTCTCCTTGGGCACAGTCCCCTTCCACAGAGATCAATCAGTTGGCCTGGGTTTAAAAGAACAGGATGCTGTGTGTCCTTCCTGTTTAGCTGGAGGGCATGACAGCTGTGGCAGCTGTCATTTGTGTCACTGTCTCTGTGTGTCTCTCTTTCTGTGTCTTTGTGTTTTTGACCACGTCTCTCCCGCTCTGCCAGTAGTCCTGCCTTTCTATCTCTCCCTTCTTTGTCTCTCTCTCTCTTCCTATCTCTCTGTATATATTTCTTTGTCTCTGTCTCTTCTCACTCTCTCTCCCCTTCATCTGTCTCTTCTTAACCCCTGTCTCTCTGTCTTTGTATCCTTCATTTGTCCCTCTCCCTGTCTGTCTCCTTCCATCTTTCCCCTTCTTTGTCTCTGTGTCTCTCCAAGTGTCTTCGCTCTCTCACTGTCTTTCGTTGTCTCTGTCTCTATCTGGATGCCTGTTTTTCTGTTCCTCTGCCTCTGTCTCTCTCTCTTACCTTATCTGTTTCTGTCATTATCTATTTTTTTCTGTCTCTCTCTCTTCCCTTGCCTGTCCTTCTGTCTTCCCTTTCCCATCCCTGGTCAATGAAACAATGGTCTATCTATTCCATTGTCTATCAATCATTCTATCTACTCATCCATCCATCCATCCATCCATCCATCCACCATCCATCCACCATCCATCCATCCATCCACCATCCATCCATCCACCATCCATCCATCCATCCACCATCCATCCATCCATCCATCCATCCATCCATCCACCATTCACCCACCCATCCATCCCATCACCCTTTTGTAAAGTCAGATAAACTGACTCCTCTAAGTCAGTAACTCACCTGAGCTTTATCTAGATCTTTCTCCACAGTCTTGTTTTTCCTGGCAGTAGAGAGTCTGTATGCATTCTCTAAGCCCCCAAGCAACTGATCTGGGAGATCAGCCTGGAGGGAAGGAGAGCAGAAACACCAGAGATTGAGTCTGGAAGTGTTCACAATTAAGATCTTGGCATGGAGGTAGGAGTTTTTAAACTGGAGCTTGCAGGGATCAAAGAGCAATACAAACAAAGGTGGTTTTGTTTGCTTATTTTTGTTGTTGTTTTATTTTTTGCCTTTGTTTTTCTGAGACATAATGTAGCTGGGAAGGGTTTAGAATTTAGGCTCTTCCTGCCTCCAGTTCCTAAATTCTGGGATTACAGGCGTGTCTCATTATTCTTGGTTCTATCTATCTATCTATCTATCTATCTATCTATCTATCTATCTTCTATCTATCTATCTATCTATCTATCTATCTATCTATCTATCTATCTATCTATCTATCATCTATCTATCATTTTGAGGCAGGTTCTGTGATGGTTAGCTTTGTCAATTTGCCACAACCTACTATCACCTAGAAAGAGGGATTGTCTATGTTGAACTGGCCTGTGGAGATGTCTGTGGGTGATTGTCTTAATTAGTTAATTGAGGTAGGGGCTGGAGAAATTGCTTGGTGGTTAAGAAAATTTGTTGCGCAGGGTGATGGTGGTGCAAGCCTTTAGGAGGCAGAGGCAGGCAGATAACTGAGTTCGAGGCCAGCCTGGTCTACAGAGTGAGTTCCAGTATAGCCAGGACTATTATATAAAGAAACTGTCAAAAAACCCAAAAACCAAAACCAAAACAAAACAAAACCACAACAAGAAAAAGAAAAGAAAAGAAAGACAATTTGTTGCTTTTCCAGAGGATCCAAGTTTGATTCTGAACATCCACATGGTGGCTCAAAACTATCCAATAATTCCAGTTTTGGGGCTTCTGATGCCCTCTCTGGCTACCACAGGAACCAGGCACACATGTGGTACACATACATATACATGTAGACAAACAAACACACACACACACACACACACACACACACACAATTTAAACTTAATTGATGTGAGAAGACCCAGCCCACTGTGGGTGGCAGACACCATTCCCTACTTAGGGGTCCTGAGCTGCGTAAGCATGGGGAAATGATGCTGCACACAAGAGAGCATACATCCATTCATTTCTCTTTGCTCCCCACTCTAGATGTGATATGACCTATTGTCTCAAGCTCCTGTCATTGTGTCTTCCCTGCAGTGATAAAATAAAACCTGTAATTACGAGTCAAAATAAACCCTTTTCCCCCTGAGTTGCACATGAATGCAGATGCCCAGAGTTCAGAAGAGGTTGCTGGATTCTCTTGAGTTGGAATTACAGGTGGTTGTGAGCCATCCAATGTGGATGCTGGGACCCAAACTCTGGTGCTCTGCAAGAGCAAGCGCTCTTAACCACTGAGCCGTCTTTCCACCTCCCTTTGTCAGGACAGTTTATCACAGCAACAGAAATAAAACTAGAACAGGATCTCATTCCAGGCTGGTCTGGAACTCACTACATAGCTAAGGCTGGCCTTGAACTCAATCCTCCTTCCCAAGTACTGGGATCTTGAGCGTGTGCTGCCGTACTTACCTTGTAACTTCGGTCTTAGAGAAACCCATCTCATCTCTGAGACTGAGACATGAAAACAGAGGACAGCAAGACTCAAGTCAGAAGCCCAAGCAGAATGAGTTCTGTGTGCTCAGGGAGGTGACACTGCTTACCGGAAGAGGACTTTGGGGTCGACGCGTAGCCTGTGGGGTGCTGGGGGTGGCGGCTATGGGATGCCCATCCAGAATGGGTGCCATAAGGCGGCGCAGATCTGGGCTACAGAAACGGCGAGGGTCAGCAGCCAGGGAGGCCTCACTCAGGGCCGGAGGGTGCAGGAAGGCCAGAATCCGGGGAGCAGGTGCGTCTGGAGGATGAGCAGAACATAGTGGGATTACCGAGGGCTGAGGGCCAACCCCTGCTCTGCTGTGCTCAGCCTAGAGGATGACGGTGAGGATGGCCATTGTGTTTACTGTTCGAGAGGAGTGGCCAAAAGGCCTCATTCTAGGCCATTTCACAATCAGATTGCTATGGAGCCTTGGAGGGTCCTTGGGGAAGGGCTTAGTGGCTGCAAACAGCATCTGGCCATTGCATTCCTGTGTGTTAAGACTGGCTGGAGCATGCACCTCACCCCCAAGGAGCAGGGAAGTGTGAGCGACAGGGAACCACAGCGGGAGGAAGAGAAGGCGACAAGAAGCTCATGCAATCACCTCACTCTTGGATGTAGGGGGACTGGAAGGAAAGGCATCCTAAGCAGAGAAACGGCACGGGGGAAGGCGGTGAACGGAAAGAGTGTGGCATGCCCCGAGTGCCGAGAGGAAATCAGTGTGGTTTGGTGGACGAGTGACAGGAAGAGAGGCAGCAGACGGTCCCACAGGGCCTTGTCTGCCGCGTGAATGCGTTTGACCTTTCTTCTAGGGGTCCTCAGGAAACAATGGCCTTGATCCATACCTAGACTGTTGCCAGGGACACCCTTCTGTGAGGAGGTACCCCGCTGAGGGGGTCTGCGAGTGTGTTGCTCCGTTTGTTCCAGGGACAGCACCACTCCCGTCTCTTCTACCCGGCTGTAGGGGAGGGGGGAAGCAGGAGAAAGAACGGTGGGAGTCAGAGAGTGTCCTTGCCCACCTTCCTGCCCAGGTGGCTGCTCTTCCATGTCTTCCTACAGAGGTATTATCATCTAGGAGTTAAAGGGATGGGAATTTGCTGCTTTCTCACCAGGATTTATTTTGCTTGTTTTGAGATGAGTCTCGTGTAGCCCAGGCTGGCCTAAGCTAGGGATGGCTTTGAACTTCTGATTCTCCTGTCTTCAACTCCTGAGTGCTGGGCTTACAGGCACATACCACCATGCTCAGGTTATGGGGTCCGAGGATGGAACGCCAGGCTTTGTGTATGCTAGGCAAGCATCCTACCAACTGAGCCACATCCTTGGCCCCTCAGAAATGCTTTTACTCCCAATCTGTAATGGGATCTATCTATCTATCTATCTATCTATCTATCTATCTATCTATCTATCTATCTATCTATCTATTTGTTGTGCTGGGGACTGAACTCAGAACCTTATGCATGCTAGGCAAATCCTCCTCCAGGCTGCTCCTACAGTGGTGTTGAAAAGAAACTTAAAGCCTGGAGTGGTGCAGCCAACACGTATTCCAGTACTTGGGAGGCTGAGAGGCAGGAAGTTTAAGAAGTTGTTTTGAGCTACTGCCATGAGACCCTGTCTCAACAAGACAAAATAAAACAGAATTTGTTGGGCTTGATGGCTACTGCCTGTAATCCCAAGACTTTGGAGGCAGAGGCAGGTGGGTCAGGAGTTCAAGATCAGTCTTAGCTACATAGTGAATTTGATGTTGGTATGTTCTATAGAAAACCACATCTCAAAAAAAAACTTAAATAAGCCAAACCCATATTCTTCATTACATTTCCAAATATGAAAAATTCATAGCTATATTTCTATGAATAAGCATTTATTTGAGAAGCTTCTATTCATAGACATCTCCATCCTCAAGGGAACAGGTTTATAAATACATCCTTTTTCGTCCCCCGCACCTCCCATCCCACAGTCTCTGGCTCTGGAGACAACTCTAAGGCTGGCTGGGTAAATTGGCTTTGGAGGAGTGGATCTGAGGTTGAGGACCATGCATTCATTTGCATTTCATTAGCAAAAGCATCCCATAGGGCAGAATGCAAGTACATCTGGTGCTCCCAGCAGCTCCTGGAGAAGTTATGATTCTACCCTCACTAAGCCTATCCTGGGAACATACCAATTTAAGGTGGCCAGCTTTATCCCCCTGAAAGACAGAATGTACATAGTGACACGGGCACACACTTGGTACGCACAGACATAGAGGAATACCTGTATTTGGAGGAAAAGGACACTCACAAAAACCTCTATGCACTTTGTGTCATGTATATGCATGCAGACTGCATGGAGCTCATTCACTTATTCAATCCACAGACATCTCTCAGTTAAGCATCACTACACAGAGGTTGAGAACAAGAACTCTGAAGCTAGCATGTTGGGTTCAAATCTCAGCTCTGCCATTTCTGACTGTGTAACTTTAAACGTGTGACTGAATGTCTCTGGACGGGTGTTCTCTAGGGAGGGACACTACCACTGAGCCACACCCCAGCCCCTCACTGGGGGATTCTAGGCAGGGGCTCTTCCACTGAGCCACACCCCCAGCCTCTCACTGGGGGATTCTAGGCAGGGGCTCTACCCCTGAGCCAAATCTCCAGCTGTTCTGAGAGATTCTATGCAGGAGCTCAGCTCCTACTCCCCAACCCTTGCCATTTCCCCAGCCCCTCACTGGGCCATTCCAAGCAGGCACTCTACTCCAGACTTTAGCAATTTGAATTCCTAAAGTGAAAATATGCAGCAACATGACATGTGGCAAGGATGGGGAGCACTGGGGTTCACATACTCTGCTGGAGGGAAGGCAGAATGGCACAGCACTGTGAGAAGAATTTTCAGTTCCTTAGAAAGTTCAGTTTTCATGGAAACATATGACCTCCGCATTCCCCTCCTAGATGCTTACCCAGGAGAAATGAAAATGTTCATTCTCACAAGATCCCACTTGAGAATGTTTATAGCGGCTGTTTGTATAACCCCCCAAACAGGACACAGCCCAAAGTCCCCCAGCTGGCACACAGATAAACAAACAGTGGCTGATTCATTCTCCAGACCACTAGTCACCATGAGAAAGGAACTGTTGGTCACCACCTAGTCAGCACTCGAGAGCCTGAGGCAGGAGGATTGCTGTGAGTTTAAGACCAACTTGGCCTACATGAGAACCTGTCTCAAAACACCAACAAATTTTTTTTTTTGAGATAGGGTTTCTCTGTGTAACAGCCCTGGCTGTCCTGGAACTCGCTCTGTAGACCAGGCTGGCCTAAACTCACTGAGATCTGCCTGTCTTTGTCTCTTGAGTGCAGGGATTAAAGGTGTGTGCTGCCGCCACCACCACCCAGCAAAATAAATATTTATTTATTTATATGTGTATGGATTTTTGCCTGCCTATATGACTGTGCACCATGGATGTGCAGCACCCACAGAGGAAGATGCCTGATCCTCTGGGACTGGAGTTGCAGATGGGTGTGAGCCACCATGTAGGTGCTGGGAATTGAACCCAGGTCCTTTGGAAGAACAGCCAGTGCTCTTATCTGCTAACTCATCTCTTCAACCCATTGATCTACCACCAATAATTTTTTTTAAAAAATTAGCAAGGGGCCCTGGTGGTGCATACCTTTAATCCTAACATTTGGGAAGCAGAGGTAGGTATATCTCTGTGAGTCTGAGGCCAGCCTGGTCTACATAGAGTTCTAAGACAGTCAAGGTCACTTAGAGAAACCCTGTCTTGAAAAAGAAAACTAAAAAAGAACACACAGAGGCACACGTGCATTCAAATGGCCATACGCGTTCCACATAGGCACACATGTACACTTTCTTATACACGCACAAAGCACAGGTCTGCCAATGCATCCCTCTATACACATTACACCCTCTGCTCACCTGATCAGGAAGTGGACACAGATGATACTTTCTGACTGGGGGCCCCGTCCCCCTGACACCACTGTAGCCTGAGTCTGAGTCCACAGGTAGCCTCCAGTCCGGGCCAGAAAGCGATACTGTCCCGTTACTGCCTGGCCCTTGCTCAGCACTGGGGAAAGGATGGATAGGGGTCAGTGTCTTAGCAGAGACACCTGAGGACAGAAAGCTCAGGAAGCTGGAATTAGGGAGGAGAGGTCATAGAAGACAAAAATGCAGGCCCTAGCATTTGGGGTTCCGGAGGGCAGGAATCTCACAACACCCTGGGCTTTCTGTTCAAGAGATTGGGGATTGCTGTTAGGTGGGATCATGCAGCAGCTGCCTCTGGCCTGGGGACATGTTGGTCACCTACAAGTATGGATGCTCCTGCTGACTGCATCAGAGTCCAGTGCATGGATGTATTCGTAGGCAGAACAGCCAATCAGGTCATCAGGGCTGTAGCCAGCGACTTCTGCGATCCTGTAGTAAAATGGAGAGGTACTGTTCAAGGCCCAGATGGAGGGAAAGGGTAGGTGTTACAGACAACAACAGCAACAGAGAGACAAGGGGAGGGTAAGAAACAGAAAGAGAGTGTGACAACTTACACCTGTAATAACAGCACTCAGGAGGCTGAAGCAGAATTGTGAGTTTGACTGTGAACTGAAATACAGCAAGGCCATATCTCAAAAAACCAAGGGCTCAGGGCATGCCTTAGTGGTAGAGCCTAGAACCTTCCATTGAGGGGCTGAGGTGTGGTTCAGGGGTAGAGCCCCTGCCAAGCATGTGTAAGGCCCTGCATCCCACCATTAGCACCACAACAATAAGTAAATAAGTAAATGAAAAAGAAATTAACTAGGTGTGTGTATACGGACAGGGTGGAAAAGGAAGAAGCAGAGAAGATAAAGAAAATAATGTGAAAGAAGCATGAAGCTGGAGCAGAAACGACAAAAAGAAAGATTGAAAATGGTTATAGACTGAAAATGAGGCCCTTGTATTGTGCTCTGCACTGGGCGATGCAAGGAGTGATGAGGACAATGGCAAATAACAGGCACTATTCTCCTACAGGACAGCTGAGGACATGGAGGTGCAGAGAGGCGAAGCTACTTGGGCAGTGTTACAGACCCAGGCTGGAAATCCACGGCATCAGAACCTAGAGTCACTGCTTCCGAGCATGTAGCTAGGTTGGCAGAGACTTTCCTAGAATGCAGAGTCCTAGGTTCCAACCCCAGCATGCCTGTAATCCCATTCCTCGGGAGGTAGAGGCAGGGAGGTTAGAAGTTTAAGGCCATTCAGAGACAGACAGGCACACAGGCAAGCAGGCACACAAAGAATTTGGGCAAAACCGGACATACACACATACTGAGGGGGGGAGGGAGCGAGGGAGGGAGGAAGGGAGGGAGGGAGGGAGGGAGGGAGAGAGAGAGAAAGAGGGAGAGAG
>NW_026068283.1:117249-117842 GCF_014885135.2 Alexandromys fortis | reverse complement strand
AAGACAGTGGCCCTGAATAGTTTCTTTGAGGAGATGACATTTGAAAAAAAGAAAAGAAAATGTATTGGGCTGGAGATGTGGCTAAGTGGGTAGCACACCTATTTAATTCAGACTGGAGGCTGGATTTGACATCAGACACAGCATCTGGGCACTGTGTCAATTACCTACAATTTCAGAAATGGGGATGTGGAGGAAGGAGGATGGGAAGTTCAAGGACATTCTCTGCCACATAGTGGGTTTGAGGTTAGCCTGGGCTATATGAAATGCTGTTTCAAAGGGAGGGAAAAAGCTCAATAAAGTAAGTGAAGTGAGTCTGTGGCTCTCTGGAGCAAGAGAATTCTTTTAAAATGGGAGTTGTGCAGGGTGGGGTGACCCATGCCTTCAATCCCAACACTCAGAAGGCTGAAACAGGTGGATCTCTGTGAGTTCCAGGCCAGCCTTGTCTACATACTGAGTTCCAGGCAAGCTAAGGCTACAAGGCTACATAGGAAGACCCTGTCTAGAAGAAGAAGAAGAAGAAGAAGAAGAAGAAGAAGAAGAAGAAGAAGAAGAAGAAGAAGAAGAAGAAGAAGAAGAAGAAGAAGAAGAAGGAG
>NW_026068283.1:102983-106746 GCF_014885135.2 Alexandromys fortis | reverse complement strand
GGAGGAGGAGGAGGGGGAGAAAGGAAGAAGAGGAAGAAGAAAAGAAAGAAAGAAGAAGAAAAAGAAAAGAAAGAAAGAGAGAAAGAAAGAAGTGGATGGAGGAGAGATAGTTCACAGGTTAAGTGCACTTGCTGCTCTTAGAGAAGACCTGAGTTCAGTTCCCAGAACTCATATCAGGTGACTGACAACTGCTTGTAATTCCAGGTTTAGGGGATCCAATGTCCCCTTCTAGCTTCTGATGGCACCTGTAATGCACATAATGCAAAACATATATGCAGGACCCACCTGTCATGCAGGTGACACACACACACACAGTCAGTCAGGCCCCCCATGTACATAAAATAGATAAATAAACTTTTACTAGAGTCACAAATGCAAAGGGTGAGTCACCCCTCCTGGGCAGTCAAAGAGTCCGTTACTTGTTTCAGTTTAGGAAATGAGCCTAGTACTGGGAGGAGGGGACACAGATGAAAAAGCACCCATAGTGGGACCCAACCCAATGTGTTGGGTGACACAGTACTCTTCTAACAACACTCCTTATAGCTGGGTTTGAGAATTGGTTCTATCCCTCTCTAGTTTGGAACTTTGGGGCAGTCACTCGTCTGACTCTGAGAGCTCACACTCACAGAGAAATTGGTACCAGGAGTGGGGTTATGCATCAGGGAGAAGGAACAGAGGTCCACTGTACAGCCATTTACATGAAAGAGAAAAAAGAACACAAACTTTCTTATACAGGGTTTACTTTAAGGATGAATTAAAGTTAGGTCTAGTCCCCCAATGTCTTGCTCAACTCCTCTCCTCCTTCCTGAGGGGGTATCCAGTCCCTGCTGATCCCCTAACCTCTAGTCTTTCTCTATTCCCTTTATAAACTAAATATGATCTTACCTCTTGTGCAAACCTCCCCATTGTTTTGACTTCTAAGGCTCCCCAGAGCTTTGGAGACAAACTTCACTGAACACATATAATCTACCTGTCCATCTGTCTGACCTTTTTTATCCCTCCCAACTTCTTCCACTGCCCTCTGTCCGTAATGAACTTAGTCATTTCTCCAGCTGCTCCATGTTCATCTCCCCTCTGGGCCTTTGCCTGTGCCGGCATGTACAGTCACGGTCCTCACTGCCCCTCTGCTCACAGCCTGACTGGCTAAGTCAATCAGCTTTCAACTAAGATGTCCTTTCTTTTAAGCAGCCCCAAGTCCATCTCCTCCTAGGCTACGTAGGCCTCTCGGCTCCACATTTCCTACATCTAGGCTGCCCCGTCACAGCTTTGACCATCCTGTCTGGTGACTTTCCTCTCTTCCCTCTGCCACTCTGTGAACTTCATAAAGGAAGAACTCAGGTTTTGGGGAACTGTCCCCCCAGCATCACCAGTAGGGGAGGAGCAGATACAGAGAAGGCAGCTCACCTGACTGAGGCCCAGGTGCTTGCTGACATTTTCCGACAGGTAAACCATGTCTCCCTCGGCGGTGAGCACCATGACGAACCCCTCGAGGGCCTTCAGGTAGCAGGCGTCCAGTGGCTCTCCCCCTGTTCCCACCTGGTTCCACTCCCCTGGTGCCCAAGCCGGCGGGGAGGAGGATGATGGGGCAGCTGTGGTCAGTCATGGATTCACCCTAGCTAGCTTCCCTCCATCTTCCCTCGCCCATATGAATTCATAGAAATGCTTAGGTGAGTGGGAGAAAATCCTAGGGACTTGAAATCCCAAAGAAGAGGGCCAGGCCACTACGCTTTGGAAACAGGGACACAGACTCCCAGAGGGGAGAGAATCCCCCAAGATTTAAGAGTGAACTGAGGAGTTGAACCTCAATGTGGCTTGGGGTCACTTGGAATTGTGGAGCTGTGAGCGAGTTTTCTGGAGTTCTTGGGGGAGGGGATGGATAGCCTGCCAGATGGGCAGAATTCTAAAATGTCAGGGCCTTCCAGAAGACAGAAGTCCATTACATTTTATTTATTTATTTCTTTTGTGGAGGTCAGAGGACAGCTGACAGAATTATACAAGGGGCAAACTCCCCTTCTTCTACGGGGCAAGGGGATTTAATGAGTAGATCCTCTATAATGTAACATTTTCAAATCTCTAGGCGTCTCTGTGTGTGTGTGTTTGTGTGTGTGTGTGAGAGAGAGAGAGAGAGAGAGAGAGAGAGAGAGAGAGCGAGCATGACACGTGCTTCCTCAGGTGGCTGCTAAGAGAATAAGAAATAGAACTAGAGAAGAGGACAGAGGATGAAGAGAGGCTTTCAAGGAGTTTTGAAAATATGGTTGTGAAGCAAGGGTTGGCAAAGCATGGTGGCTATGTGAAACTGAGGCAGAAGGACCAAAAATTCATGTCTTGTTCAAGGCCCGTTTGAGTAACCTAGTAAGTCCCCGTGTCAAAATAAAATAGTCAAGAGGTTGGGTACGTGGTTCTGCGGTAGGATGCTGCCTAGAATCCCCCAGTGAGGGGGATCTGGGGTTGGGGGGCCGATACTTTGTGGTGGAGTGCTTGGATACCACACTCCTTGGATTTAATATCCAGGATAGCAAAAAAGAAACCAAACACATTAAGTTGGCGATGTGGTGGTGCATTCCTTTAATCCCAGCACTTGAAGGCGGGGTGAATGGGTGGGTAGGAGTAGGTAGGTAGAGCAGGCAGAACTCTGTGAGTTCAAGGTTAGCTTGGTCTGCAGAGCAAGTTCCAGGCCAGTCAGAGCTACACAGTGAGATCTCGTCTCAAGAAAAGGAAACAAAAAATCAAAACCAAAAAAATCAAGAAACAAAAAGAAAATAAACACAAAATTAAGTGGGTAGGAACTTTAGTCTCCCCTAAAGACCAAGCCTAAGACCTCAAGGGGCCTCCTTAGATCCTAAGGGCTGGGGCCTCCCAAGGGTCTATCTGAACCCAGGACTCCGATTGGTCCAGCACTAGAAGGGCGGTTCTTCGCTCAGAGAGCCGATTCTAGGGCTTTCCGGGGGCGGGGCCTCCGCATTGGGCAGAGGCGGGGCGCGGGGCGTTCCGGGCTCACCTGCAGCGCAGAGGCGGTGCATGCGCAGGTAGCTGATGGTGAGGCGCATGATGGAGGCCTTGTCCAGATGCGCGCTGACGCCGCGCGCGAAGGGCAGCGTGTGCGCCAGCTGGTACAGCACCTCCGTCTCCTGGCTGCGCCGGCTGCGCGCAGCATCCCGCGACTTCTCCTTCCGCAGCTCCGTGCTAGACCTGTGGAAAGGAAATTGTACGCGATAGGTCACATATGGGACGCCTCCACTTGGGGTTCCGGCGACATCGCTGGACCCCGGCGGCTTCTCCCCTTGAAGCCCCTCTCCTTATCCCAAATTTTACCTGTCTTGTTCCCAGCCCATGTGGCCCTCCCTGCAGGGCCTTCCTCCAGGCTTCTCCCCCAGGGATGTGTGCCTAAGGCGTTCTGTCCTCTCTAGGATTTATCTGCAGCTCGTTTCCCTGAGCTAGAGACGCGCCGCCTGGGGGACAGGGAGGCCTCCCGGTGGGAGGGGGTGGTAGCGCTGGCCTGAGTCCAAAGGAGAGTTGGAGCACGAAGAGCCCGCAGCCTTCCAGGCTTCCTTCCCTCCGGGTTTCCTCTCCTCTGACAAGCTGAATCTCACAGAGATATCTCAAAGTCTAACGACACACCAAAGGGGCCTTAAGAGGGGCAGGGCCCCACCAAGGGTGACACAGCAAACCAACCCCTATATTCTGCCCAGCACCTCTACCCTTTAATACACTTCAAATGCCTGACTTCCGTGTGTGTGTGTGTGTGTGTGTGTGTGTGTGTGTG
>NW_026068283.1:93389-101027 GCF_014885135.2 Alexandromys fortis | reverse complement strand
GAGGGGGGGGGGAATGGAGTGGGGGTGGGGCCGGCGTCCCGCCTCCCAGGCAGCTGAGCTCTGTAACCCTACTCTCCAGGGCTAGGGTGGCAGGGTTTCTTCCTCCATAGAAGGAGCCAGCTGGTGGCTGTAGAGGGACCCTCCTTCCCCTCTCAGTCTGTTCTCCGGATGTTCTGAAGGGAAGTAAGGGCCTCCTGCTGACTTTCTGGCCTTGCTGTGAAACAGAGTGGAGGGGCTGCCTCTTCTTGGTCAGGGTTGTAGTTCAGACACCATTATTGCCCTTGCTGTGTGACTTTGAGCAGGTTGTTTAGCCTCCCTGGGCACAGTAATAGCCCCCACTCCTCCCCAAGGGGTGGTTTTTGTTTGTTTGGGTTTGGGGGCATGTGAGGTGGGTCTGGGAGACAAAGTCTCATTTTGTAGTTCAGACAGGCCTGAAACTTATGATCCTCCTGTCTCAACCTCTTCTCTGAGTGCTGTGGTCATAGGACTGCATCACCATGACGGGTTCCTACAGCGGTCTGAAGATTAAATGAGTTAATATATGTCAGAGGTTTAGGAAGTGAGGCTTGGCGATTGGATAGTGTAGTTTATGAGTCTCTTGTACCCTGGAGTAACCTATGGGCCTCTGAATGTGCAATTACACACGTGCATGCATGCAAGTATGTGTATCCTTGTGAGTGTGTAATCACACACCCAGCTCTTACACAGACGCCTCATTGTGATGAAATGACAGTGACAGTGTGTTGCACACTCAGAAGCAGAGTAGAGACACCCTCCCCCCCAGTCCAGTCTTACAACTATGACAGTCAGCAGAAGTGACGATCTCCCTTTAAAAATGTAGAAACAGTGCCAAGTCTGATTGATCACTAGAGTTCGGACCCTGAACCCACTTGGTGGAAGGAGAGAACGGACTCCTGCAAGGTGTCCCGGACTTTCACACTCCCCCAAAGGCAAGCACGCAGCTCCTCCCCCATACACAGAAATAAACGAGTGTGATGTTTTTTAAAAGGTAGAAATGGGGCCTGAGATGTATGTAGCTCAGTGAGCGGGTGGAGCATTTGCTTCCGGGGTGGCACCGGCTTGCCACTCTGGCACTGAGGTGGGGACAGGAGGGTCAGGAGTTCATGGTCAGCCTGTCTCAGATACAGAGGTTCAGAGCAATGACACCCCGTCCTGTGTCACTCAGGTGGTAATTCCTAGACTGTCCTCCCCATTCCTTCCTGTCTTCCCTGCTCAGTAGCTTCAGTTAAGTCCCACACCCACCCTGCACCCACTGTTACCTTTCTGCTTACATCTCAGAAAGGTGATAGAAATTGCCCTGCCTGAGGCCACACAATAATCCCTAGGGAATCAGGTCTGTTGACTTCTGGCACCTCACTGGATGTGTGTGTGTGTGTGTGTGTGTGTGTAGAGGCACATGTTTTCTCGCTGGGAGAGATTTGACCCCCATTATCCAAGACCTTTGAAGTGGGCGCTCAGGGAAGGAAATCTCTGGGCCAAGATCACACAGCACAGAAATGGGATTTGAACCCTGACTTATGGCCCACGTTCTAAAATGCTAATTCTTCAGGAGGGTCTGCCCACCAGCCAAGGGACCCCTGCCTGCTCCTTTCTGCCCGGTGGTCTAAGTCTTTTCCTCCGGTCCCAGCATTGCTGCAGATCTTCCTAGCTGGCCCAGCACTGGTCCACCCCCTTGGCAGTGTGCCCAGCCTGGGACGTGCGCCTGGAACTTTGCCACCCTTACTCCGTGTTCTAGCTGAGAACAGAGGGTGTGGCCAAGAGGCCCAGGGTGAGGCCTGGTAAGGGGGACTTGGGGCCCAGTGGCCCCTTCGCCAAGGGAGAAAAGTCCCCATTTCTTTCCCCACCCGAAAAGCTTAGGAAATTAAGGGAGCCCCTTTCTCACATTCTGGGCTTCTCTTCTGACTCTCAGCTCGGTATTCGCGGGCTGGCAAAAACTGTAGAGGATTTGAGGTGTGGTGGAGACTTAGCTTTATATCTGGGGAGAGACCCCTTTTGATATTGCTTGGAGGTGAGCTGGCAGGCCAGGGGCCAAGGTTCGGGTGGGAGAAAGGACTTGGGGTAGGGGTCAGAGAGGAGCCTCTCTCACCTTGATCTAACTTGTTCTCAACAGTATGGTCATTTGGTTATTCTGTGGGATGCCAGTCACCAGTCCTGTTTTTATGGGGAACCCTGCTTTCAGGTGGGTACTCAGGGCAATGTGCTCATTGTGAATTTTCCAAGAACACCCTCCCCAAAAGGGTGAGATGGCTGGAAGCCGAAAGCTAGAAGGAAGAAGGTGCATGGTCCGGAGGGAACCACTTACCATTACCTAAGTCCCCTCCGATGCCAAGTGCCATCCTAGGGGCGCAGGAGGGGCCCAGAGCTCGACCGGGAGGCGGGTGCGAGTTACTAGTGGGTGTGCGGCAGCACGAGATGACACCACAGGAAAGGGCTGGCCTTAGGTACCCAGGAGGGGCATCTACTTCTGTTCAGAGGGGCCCCCTCACACAACCATAGGGGGCACTATCATGGGCAAGGCAAGGACTAGCCAAGAAGGGGTGGGGATGGAGTTCCCTGGTGGGTTCAGAGCCAGAAATTGAAACAGGAGAACGGGAAAAAGGGTGCCTGGGTGGGTTGAGGTGGGGGTAAAATCAGGGTGTAGAGAAAACCAATCAGACCTAAGAAGCCAGAGAGAAGGAACTGTGGCGAGAGTTGAGGGGTGCCTTAGTTTAGACAGGGACTGTCAAGGGTCTAGGGTGGTTTTCTGGGGTCCCCTGTGGCAACCTGGTTATGGTCCCTATGCCTTTGCACCTGTTGCAAGGTGAACACAGAATCCACTTCTTCCCAGGATGACCCCAGCTGTTCCCGGCCACAGGAGGGCCCTACTTCCCTCGCTTGATCAGACATGGCATCTCGCCCGAAGGATGTCCCTTAAATAGGGTTTGGGTGGGACCCTTCTCCCTCAATTACAGATTGGGTGGGGGCAGATGAATGAGATACAGAACCAGGCTTTGGGAAGTGGGTCAGGCTTGTTCCTTTGGCATTGAAAAGGCGTGACCCTACTCCCCCCCCCCCCCCTTAAGTTGCTGTTTTGTTGAGACAAATTCTCTGTGTAGACTAAAGCGCTGGTCTGGAACTTGCCATGTAGGCCAGGCTGACTTTGATTTCCCAAGTGCTGGGTCCCACACAGCCCCTAACGAGTCATTCTTTCCGATCATTTCTTGGGCAACTTGAAAACTGGGAGATTGTTGTAATTGGCAGGATAAAGGTAACTTCTCTTCTGGAAGTCACAAGTGGCGTCTGAAGGCCAAGAAAGCCTCAATTCAGTAGCTTCGAGGAAAGTCTCTTTCGGAAGAGAGGCCACTGATCAAACACAACCACCTCCAAATCCATAGGAATTTAGAGTTTCACTCCCAGCCCAAAAGGAGGATTGAACCCGGTGTATCAGGAAATCGCAGCTCACAACCCCAAAGCAGCTCCTGGGGAGGGGGGCGGGACAGCTGGAGCTCTGGGGATAAATCCCAGAACCTCTGCAACCCTCTACGGTGGAGGGTGCGTCGGGGATGTGTCCCCAGTCGCGCGCTCCAGAGTGTCCTCAACTTGAGCCACACCCCACAGATGAGGGGTTCCCCCACACCCCCTTCAAGGAGAGCCCCCAGTCCCCATCATTTTATCCCCAAAGCCCTGTACCTCATGCGCTGCAGCCCCAACGCCATGGCTCGCCTTTCGCGGATCCTGAGCCCTGGAAGCCCTGCGCCCCCTCCCATGGCCGTGTGAGCCCCCTCCCCAGCTCCGCCCCTGACGTGCCATTGGCTATTCCTTGCCCAGCCCGTGACTCTGATTGGAAGGTGGGCTTGTTACTCCCAAGGAGGAGGCGGGACTAAAGGAGAAGACTAGGAACTCCAAGGGGGTGGAGGAATCCTGTGTAATGCACACCCCCAGCCACGCCCCGGCCGCAGACTTCCTTGGCAGTCCGGAGCCCACCGGGTGTGATTTCCCTCCAGTTTCTGAACTCCCATCCGTGCACTTCTGAACCACCCATTCGATTCACTCTGTTCTCCGCGTCCCATCTCCCACCGCTGTCTCTCCCTCTATTGCCACCCACAGTCGGGTCTCTCCACGCCCCCCATCCACCCCCCATCCTCTTTTCCCCTGTCCTTTTCTTAACGTACCAAGTCCCCACCTCTCCTCTCTACCCTTAACTCATCTCCACCCGTGTCCCACAAACCCCTGCTTTGCCATAACCCTTGTCACTCCACTGTGTGACCCCACTCTGCCCCCCCCCCGCCATGCCCCGTCCTTCTTTGTCCACCTCTTTCCACCCCACCCTGACCCCGTGGCCTCTTTTAACTCCCTGTTCAGGTTCCCGCGGATGAATAATTAAGCTTCTGTCAAGTAAATATGCTTTAGCACCATCACACCCACTTGTAAAGGGAACAGAGAAACAAACGAGAGAGACGTGCGCGGTGACCACGGACAGGTGGAAGGCGGTACAGCCGGGTAAGGAAGGACGTTCCTGTGTAGGCTGGAGAGGGGGTGGGGCTCTAGTGGACACCGGTGCAGGAGCAGTGTTCCTTCCGCGTGTAGGCTTGAGCGCACTCCATACTGTGGCAGAAATGACTTTACTGTGTCTGAATTATTGGAAAGCTCCATTTTAGGACCTTTGCACATGCTGCAGCTCACTTTAGAGTGCTTTTCCTCTCAGTTAGAGGGTTTATTTAGTAGTTAAAAGCGCTTGCTGCCAAGCCTGATGACCAGCGTTCAACAACATCGTGGAAGGAGAGAACCAACTCCAGAAAGTTGTCCTTTGACCTACACACACACACACACACACACACACAAATGTAATAAAGTTTAAAATAAATGGTTTTCCTCTAGAGATCCACATGGCTACCCACCTCAAACCAGTGACCTATTCTTTTTTGTTTGTTTTTTTTGAGACGGGGTTTCTCTGTAGCTTTGGAGCCTGCTCGGGAACTCATTCTGTACACCAGGCTGGTCTTGAACTCACAGAGATTCCCCTGCCTCTGCCTCCTGAGTGCTGGGATTAAAGGTGTACGCTGCCACTGCCTGGCTCACTTTTAACTTTTCTTATCCATTCCTGCTCTTGCCGACTCCTATCCCTTTCCCAGCTAGCCCCCTTCCTACTTTCATGTCTTCTTTTAAGACGGAGAAAGGAGCAGGCCCTGTGCAGGTAGCCATGGTTGCTGTGTGTTCATTATGTAACAGCCACGTAGACAGAAGACAGCATTTTGGGACTCTTCCTTGTCTTCTGGTCCTTACAGCCTTTTCTTCACCACTTTTCTTTGATGTTGCCTTGGTCTTGGAGGGGAGTTGATAGAGATGTCTTGTTTAGTGTTGAGTACTAAGTACTCACTTACTCTCAGCGATTTGGCCATTTATAAGTCTCTGTTTTGACTGTCACCTGCTTCCAGAAGAGGCTTATCTGGCCAAGGCTGAGAGCTGCGTTGGTCTGTGGCTATAAACAGAAATGTTTAGAAGGCAGTTTGAGTACGTGCTTATCCAGGGAACCATCAGCAGTAGGTTCCCCCTGGAGACTATGACACCCATAGCTGTGGATTTGTGGTCAGGTTTACAGTGCCATGGAACTCCCTGTGTGGATCGGGCCTCTCGGTCACCCCCGAGCATTTGTGGCCCCACTACAAACGCAGTGCATAGACCTTGTCTTGCAGGCCGGGGGCTGTAGGCTGCAGGGCCCACAGCTGGATGAGGTCGTTGGCGACTTTTCCCCTGAACAGCCTCTGGAGCACCAGCAGGAAGGAAGCTTCAGATCGCTTTCAGCTTGACTTCTTTGTGTCTTCTGCGGCAGGCTCTTACTCTCTAGTTCTCATGGGTGCTAAGAGCAATGATATATCTATATCATTTGGGAGCTTTTTGAGGCTCCAAGATCTGCCTCCAGTATACCTATGGGGGTACCCCGGGCCTGGTCCTGGGTTTTTTTTTTATTTAAAAACCATGACTTCTTGGAGCAGCACGGTCCACCGTGTGGGACATCTCTGTCCTAACTTCTTTTTGGCGGTGGGTGGGTTTGTTGTCACTTTTGCCCAGGCTGGCCGAGAATTAAGTTGTAGCGCACTAGTTCTCAACATTCCTATTGTGACCCTTTAATACAATTCCTCGTGTTGTGGTGACCCCAACCATAAAATTATGGTTGCTACTCCATAACTGTAATTTTGTCGCTGTTGTGATCCCTGTGAAAGGGTCATTCAACAAAGTGGTTGCGACTTTCTTTTTTCCTCACAGGTCAAGAACTGCAGTTGTAGAAAATGACCTTGAACTCCTGGTTCTCTTGCCTTTGACCCTCAAGGGCTGGGAGTGTGCCACCACGCTCAGCTCCTTTTCACGACCCAGTTCAGGAGTCCTCAATACTTTGAAAGGATGTCCAGGAACTGGTGGAGCCAAACTCAGACGCAATGGAGCCCTAATCTAAGCCTGGTGTGCCCTCTGGAGGTGAGAGTTGGTATGACTGCCAATGCCTGTGCCCTGTTCTGTTCGGTTTTAAGTATTTATATACATACTTCACATATTTTTAGAGAATTTATTTTACATTTTAAGATTTTTTTTTCGAAAAAAATATTTTTTTGGAGGGGGAGGCTGGAGAGATGGTTTAGCGGTTAAGAACACTGGCTGCTCTTTCAGAGGACCTGGGTTCAATTCCCAGTTTCCATATGGCAGCTCACAACCATCTGTAACTTCAGTTTGAGGACACCTGACATCCCCACACAGAGTTTATATAGGTAAAACACCAATGCACATAAAATAAAAAACATTATAAAAAGATTTTTTTTTTTTGCGGGAGACTCTGGAGAGATGTCTCAGCTGATAAAGATTCTTGACATTGAGTGTTATGACTATGGAGGCCCAGAAATATGAGGCCATTTCCACCATGACCAAAGGTTAGAGAGTTGGAACTTACTTCTATTCTCTCAAGGTTATTGTTAACAAGTGCGGCTTATATCTAGGCCTTGTATTTCAGGCCTAGAGTGGTTCTGTTTCTACCCCAAACAAAAGATCTAAGGATCTACTGGGAGGTGGTGGTGCACGTCTTTAATCCCAGCACTTGGGAGGCAGAGGCAGGTGGATCTCTGTGAGTTCGAGGCCAGCCTGGTCTACAAGAGCTAGTTCCAGGACAGGCTCCAAAGTCACAGAGAAACCCTGTCTTGGAATAACAATAACAAACAAACAAACAAGTCTAAGGATCCAACTAAGTTCTAGTTCCCTTTATGGAGGTAACTTTGGATTCTGCCCTGGGAGTGCTTTGTCCACAGAGTGTTTTGGTCTAGGGTGTGAATGTGACTTGTTTTGTTCTAGCTACAGAATGTTTAACTACAGGTGTAGCCCCAAGACCTTCAACTGGTCTGTTCATTTCCTTGTATCATGTTAATGCAGCTTTAAAAAAAATCTTACTCCTATCTTTTGGGGTCGGGTATTTTAAGCAATCGGAAATTAAATGTGGGTGTCAGTATTCACTGGAACTCCCTCCTGGTGCTGTCCTATGTTTTCTGTTTTATTATTTTCACTCATGTCTTCATCTTCTTTACTATTTTTCTGATCCCTTTGCCCCTACCATGGTTGAAACAGTTCACCAGTCCCTGAATACTTCCACATGCAATTCTT
>NW_026068283.1:69801-93029 GCF_014885135.2 Alexandromys fortis | reverse complement strand
CAAAACAAATTGATTTTGTGAGCCTTCTTTCCCAGTAAACGCTTACCCTAGTTAGGGTTATTATTGCTGGGATGAAACACCACGACCAAAGCAAGTTGGGGAGGAAACAGTTTATTTGGCTTACATGTTTAGGTAACAGTCCATCACTGAGGGAAATCAGGACAGGAACTCAAGCAGGGAAGGAACCTGGAGGCAGGAGCTTCTTATAGAGTCTCGGACCACCAGCCTAGGGATGGCTCCATTCACAATGGGCCTTCCCCCATCAATCACTATTTAAGAAAATGCCCTTTACCATGGGCCTATGAGAGCTGGCTCAGCCCCTTGCCTGAGGAGGGTGGTCCCAGTGACCTGGACCTAGACCTAGACGGATCAGCTCAGTTACCTATCACCCAGGCCCACATCCTGGGCCTTGGGTTGGTCCATCCTAACTGTTTGGTTGGAAGCTTCACCCCAGCTGCGGACATCTTTCTGTCAAAGAGTCTGGAATGTTCGGGTCGGGGTCACCCCGGTCTCAGGCATCCGTGTGTCTGGGAGTTTGAAGTGTTTGGGCGGAGGCCTCCTTTCCAGGCTCTTTCCTCTGGGGGTTGCCTCAGTCCAGACTCCACCTCTGAGAAAGCCCGCCAAATGGTGACCCCTCCCCAGAGAGACTCAGGGCTACTCCCACAGGGCATTTCAGCCCCCGCCCCCCCAGAGACCGAACACATGATCTTCCCAGTCTTCCTTTTTTCCTCTTCCTTCCTCACATAAGTACTGGGACATTGTTTATTACTAAAATATCCCTCCCTTCCCATCTCAATCTGGGTGCCGCCTGATGTCCCATTTTAAGGTGCTCAAGTCCACAGCCTGGCCAGGCTATTGCCCTTATCTTTTATTTGCATAAATAAAAGCCGTGGCCCAGAATGTCCACTAGGAGGCAAGTTCATTCTGGCAGCTGAGCCACGTGTATGGTAGAGGACAGCTTTGGACTTTTGCAGTGTCATTATGAGAGGGGGTGGACATGGTGACCAATGTGAAGCCAGCCTCACCTGTGCTGTCCCTGGTCCATTTCTAGGGATCAGGAAGGGTTCATTGGTTCCGCCTGACTTCCCTGTTTTAAACACAGAGAAATTATGAAAAGCGGGGCTCGGTGATTCCCTGGCCACAATCATCTGATGACTGAGATACTAGCGAGTGACTAGGTGGTGGGTGTGTATACAGCGTGGATGGCTAATGCTTTGGGTTGGATAATGGGAGGCTGTAAGTAAGGAAGCACTTGGGCTTTGCTGTAGCTAGAATGGCTGTTTATTTGGCTCGTCATCTGCAAACTGCAGCTTCCTTTTGGTCACACATTGAAACAGTCACCTTAAACTCCCATTAAAACCTCATTAATCCTGATACCACCTTCTCCACTCATTGGTGGTTAGTTCAATGCATGATTGTTTTTAATATAATATTTTTATTGATTCTTTGGGAATTTCGTATCATATATCTTGATTACACTCATTGCCCAGTTCTTTCGTATCTGCTCCCCTTACCCTTGTCACCTTTCCTGAATAAAATGAAGAGAGTCCAATTTGTGTTATCTATAGATTTACCAGAGTGTGGTCAAACTATCAGTGGCCCCCCCCCCTTAAATAGAATGGAGTCTTTCCCCTCCTACTCCCCCACTGGAAGCCATCAATTGTGGAAAGCTACACTTTAGCTTTCCTTAATACACACTTAATACATTTCTTAAGAGTTCTCTTTTGATGACTTCCTTTTTAGGCTGTAACTTATTTTTTTGGGTGGGTGTTGGGGAGAGAGTAAGGGTTGTCACTGAATCCTTCCATGTCCCTCTTTCTCAACTTTGCAGCCATCAATATCACTGCAAAGGCAGCTTCCTTGCTCTTTACAGTAGATGGGAGCATGGACCACAAGCTTCCACATGGTTTTTGGTGACAGCACAGACTACAAACAAGGTTCTCAGCTATAATAGGGCCACAGACCTAGAGAAAGCCTGGACCACAGTCATGGCCTCAAGTGGCAGTGCAGGTCACTCATGTGGTGGACATCACATGGCTTCAGCCTGCAGCATAGACCATGGACATCTGTATGACCTTTGGTGGTTAACATGGTCCTAGACATCAACACAGACCCCAGACGCAACAGGACCTTGGACATAGACATGGCCCTTGGTGGCAGCACAGATTCAGACATGGCACAGGACACTCACATCAACATGGCTCATGGATATCAACATGGCTCCAAGCCGAGGCATAGATCACCCACATCTGAATGATGTTAGGTGGTAACATGAGCCAAGTCCATTAATTCAGTCCCCGGCTGCATCAGGACCACTAATCACACATGGGCCTCAGTGGCATCCATGAACCACAGTGATCCTTTGAGGAGTCCAGTCCTGGAAAGTGAACCATTCCTTATCTTGGGCCTCCATCATTGCCCGGATCCAGGACAGCCCCATGGCCTGGAGGTGTGTTTGGGGGCTGAGTCTGCATCCTTATAAGCTCCAGGCTTATGCACACGACCCTGTCAACCCCACTGGGCACAGACATGTTCCACCATTGACCTCAGCTCTTTCACACCTGTCACCACTGTCTTCACATCTCCAGTCCCACCTTTCTCCATAGCGCACACCCCACTTGGCTCTTCCATCTTTCTCACCTCTCACCACATCTTCGTTCGTTGAAGTGGCAGGTGGGTCAGCCTGGCTGGCTTCCAGCCTATCTGCGTGGACCCACACGAGACAAGTGGGCTGCTTTAGGGATAAAGCCCCAGTGTTATTGGTACAGGGGGAAAACACTGCCAATAAATGTGCTTATCCTGAGGCTGGAGAGATGGTTCAGTGGCTAAGACAAGTGGCTCTCAACCTCCCTAATGCTGTGACGTTGGCTTTAATACAGCTCCTCATGCTATGGTGACCCCCAACTATAAAATTATTTTATTGCTACTTCATAACTGTAATTTTGGTACTGCTATGAATTATAATGTAAATATCTGATATGTGGATGGTCTTAAGTGACCCCTGTGAGAGGGTTGTTTGACCCTCCCAAAGGGGTCGTGACCCTCAGGCTGAGAAACGCTGGGCTAAGAGCATGCGTTGCTCTCACAGAGGACCTGAGTTTGATTCCCAGCAACTACATTGAGAGCTTCAAGCCACTTGTAACTCCATTTTCAGGGGCTCCAAAGCCTCTTCTGGACTCTGCAGCCACCTTCCCCCACATGTGTACACAACTCCTCCATATACACATAATTAAAAATCAAATAAATAATAAAAACAAAACAAAAACCAAGCAAGAAAGAACAGAGAGGCAGAGCTTTGAAAGTGAGTCTGTTCAACTCCAACCACAGGGGGGAGACAGAGTTCTTATCATATCTCAGAGGCAGGACCAGGAAGTAGGAACATATGGGGTATACCAGTACTTCCCCGGGAAGTGAGCCTCTCTTTCTCATGGATGCAGCAGGTCAACCAGATGTCCAGGGATAGATTCTTTCTTCCTCCTGGATGTGAATTGACCAGACATCTCAGTTGGACTCGTTTGTTTTTCTTCAGGTATCCTGAGAATAAATAGTTTAGAAGTGCTGAGACAGTTCTACTTGCTTGGAGAAAATTGCCCCCTGAGCAGGCTTGGGTTGGATTTCTTTTTTCCTTGTGTTTTCTTCAACTGTCCCAGTGGCAACACCTGCAGTTATTCTTGCAACAGCCAGAAGGGGCAAGATTTGAACCACCTTTTATTATGTTGGGCAGCTACTGAGTGCACGGCCAGAATTAGTAGGGGCTTTTCTCTATCACTCCCAACTTGGGAAGAGAAATACGAACACACAAACTCTTGACCAATTAGCAGGTAGGCGATAGTAGACTTGAGTACCACAAAGAACCGAGGTGTTATGGATGACAGGGCACTGAGACTGAGCTGGTGTTGAGGGTTGAGGTTTTGTTGCAGTCTAGGAGATTTAATGTCTCTGCAAAATGTGTCCCAGACACCTTAAAGCAGTTTGCCATGGCAATGAGAGTGATATGAAAGAGGTAGGGAGTCATGGCAACACTGGACTGGGGCAGCTGGTGAAAGGTGAGGTAAGGCTATAGGAGAAGCTGTAAGTGGAAGTTGTGAGCTAGCGCCAGGAGGAACACAGAACCAGCAATCCCCAAAGAGGCCAGGTTGGGTGACTTCAAGGAGCCAGTAGGCCAAGGTCAGAGTCTGAAGCAGGAGATAACTGACAGGCAGAGTGGACGATAAAGAGGTTGTGACCTTGGAGGAATGTTGAATCATCTCCCCTACCTCCCCTATTCCCAAGTGTCGAGCAATCAGGATATATTTTCTCTGGATTTTAATTGTGCTTACTGACAATGTTCATTTCCCACCGAGGATCCTGTGGCTTTGGGTGGGTGATCTAATGAGGTGCTGGGCCATCGGCATTAAATGTTCATTAATCATCAAGAGTGCTTTCAAACTTCAGACCTACAGAATGAGCTGTTTACTTGATTGATTATGTGTGAATTATCCCAATAGAGGTGTCAACTATGTTTTTTTTTTTTTTTGAGACAGGGTTTCTCTGTGGTTTTGGAGCCTGTCTTGGAACTAGCTCTTGTAGACCAGGCTGGTCTTGAACTCACAGAGATCCGCCTGCCTCTGCCTCCCGAGTGCTGGGATTAAAGGCGTGCGCCACCGCCGCCCGGCCCCCTGCCCTGTTTTTGAAAAAAATAATGAATTTTGTTTTTTGTCTATGTGTGTATGCAGGTGCCCTTGGAGGCCAGAAGAGGACATAGAATTTGTAAAACTGGAGTTACAGGTAGTTGTGAGTCACTTGTGGGTGTTTCAAGTGGAATACTCGTCCTCTGCAAGAGCAGCAGGTGCTATTAACCACTGAGCCATCTCTCCATCCTCCACTGCACTGGTTTGAAAGAGCATGGTCCCCATAGGCTCATATATTTGAATGTTTGGTTCTGCAGTTTGAGAAGGATTAAGAGGTATGACCTTGTTGGAGGAGCTTTCAAAAGCCCACACCAGGCCCTGTCCGGCTCTCTCTTCTGTGTTTCTGTGGTGTGGGAAGTCCTTCTGTCTAAGTGTTGCTTTAATTGGTTAATGAATAAAGAAACTTCCTTGGACCTATATAGGGCAGAACAGAAGTAGGTGGGGAAAGCTGAACTGAATGCTGGGAGAAAGAAGGCGGAGTCAGAGAGATGCCATGGAGGCGCCAGAGGGGAAAGATGCAAGCTGACAGCTGGAACCTTGCCAGGAGGCCACAAGCCTTATGAGAAAATATAAAATAATGAAAATGGATTAATTCTAGATGCAAGAGCTAGCTAGCAATATGCTTAAGTGATTGGCCAAACAGTGATTTAAATAATATAGTTTCTGTGTGATTATTTTGGGAGACTGGGTGGCCAGGAAACAAACAAGAGGCCTCCTACAGCATGCCTGTGGATCAGACAGCTCTCAGCTACTGCTCCAGTGCATGCTTGCCTGCCTCCATGCTGCCTGCCATGATGACCACGGACTAACTCTGATGCTGTAGGCAAGCCCCCGTTTAATGGCTTTTATAGTTTGCCTTGATCATAGTGTCTCTTTACAGCAATAGAAAAGTTACAAGACACCCACCCACCAATTTTTTTCAGACAGGGTCTCTCCTAAATCTGGAGCTCACCTAAGCCAAGGATGACCTTGAACTACTGATCCTCCTGCCTCTGCCTATAAGTGATCAGATTACAGGTGTGTGCCACCATGTCCGGTTTATCTAGTGCTGGGGATTGAATCCACTTGGCGCTTTGTGAATGTTAGGTGAGCATGCTGCTAATGAGCTATATCCCCAGCTTTCACTTTTGCATTTTAACTTACAATAATAATTTTCATTTAGATCAGCCCCACTGTCTCAGTGGGTGGGTGCACCCCTCACAGTCCTGACTTCCTTGCTCACGTTCTCCCTCCTTCTGCTCCTCATTGGGACCTTGGGAGCTCAGTCCAGTGCTCCAGTGTGGGTCTCTGTCTCTATCTCCATCCATCACCAGATGAAGTTCTATGGTGATATGAAAGATATTCATCAGTATGGCTATAGGATAGGGTCATTTCAGGTTCCCTATCCTCAGCTTCCCAAGGAACTAACTGGGGACATCTCCCTGGACACCTGGGAGCTCCTCTAGAGTCAAGTCTCTTACCAACCCTAGGATGGCTCCCTTAATTAAGATATATACTTCCCTGCTCCCATATCCACCCTTTCTTTATCCCAACCATCCCATTCCCCCAAGCTCCCCCACCCTCCCCTTATCACTTTTCTCTCCTCATTTCCCCTTACCCCCATCCCACCCCACCTCCAAGTTCCCAATTTTTGCCCAGCAATCTTGTCTACTTCCAATGTCCAGGAGGATAACTATATGTTTTTCTTTGGGTTCACCTTCGTATTTAGCTTCTCTAGGATCACAAATTATAGGCTATGTTAGGATCTTTTATCTGAATTTACCGTGCCGAGAGCAGGATGTGTGGGGGAAGCAATGCAGCCAAAGGATCAAAACAAGCCCAGATTGTATGTGTCTCACCATAAATGTAGCCCCAAGAAAACTGTGGTACTCAGAGAGGGTCTGGCTGATGGAACTATGAAATCCCTAACTAGAGGGAAGACTAAATACCAGAAAGTTCTGCCTCCAGATCATTGTCCTAGAATCCTTACTCCAGGTAAGTTGATGGAGATTGGGCAGGGTTTGTAACCTGACATGTTAGAGCTAACAGAGAAGAAGGATTTATCAATTGTCTGAGTCTTCTAGGTCATGGATCCAGCCAGTGTTCCATGAGAGCCGCAGTTAGGCTAGGTCATATGGGCATGTCCTTCTGAGTTTTGGCATGAAGAGCACAGCTGCACAGGTGTCCAGGCCTGTAGCCAACTGTTCTGATGGTCTTAGAGGCTTCACAGGAATGTCATGGTATGCAAGGGGGAATAGAAGACCCAGGTGCTCCTGATGACTATATATCCTCAGAGATTAAGTTTATTGAACACTCTTCTGTAGGTAAATGGTAACAGACATGACTGATGTGTACAGCTGTCCTGTCCCAATGTTAGATTCCTGATCATATTTAGCCTACCTTATTGCCATGGCAATAATCATTTACCATGTGTTCTTTCACTGGGATATTGAGACACAGAAAACACAGTGGTCAAATTGGGCTCACGGAGTTTATGGCTGGCAGATGTGAAGCATTAGCTCTCTGTCTACAGCTACATATCCAGCGTCTCTACCTTGGAGGCCTTGTCAGATGTCTGTGGAGAGGGAGGAGCTGTCTTTCAGAGATGTTAATCTTGGTCATCTGCAGCTTGAGGGAGCATATTTTCTAGGTCATGAAAATAAATGAACAGTTAGATTCAACTCTAGAACTAAATCACCTGCCTCTCAAGAATTTCTGCTGAATTCCAGGAATCCACAGCCCACGTACTAGACAGGAAATCATGTGTTTTCTGGTGTGACACTGTTACTCCTGGAAGGTGAAGGACAGGGCTTTGCTTTGTCCCTTCCAATAGATCCTGCCTCTAACACAGGAACTTTCTGCTGAAGAAGTCACTGATTTCAAACAGCTTTAACATCTGTCTTTCATTATACTTCACTGTGCTCTTTAGAGAAGCAATCCTTTCAGGGATTAGTCTTAGAGCCTGGGTATTAGTAACAATGCTCTCTTATGGAGAGAGCAGAGTCTCATATCCCTAGGCCAGATCTGCCAAGCACACCTGTTTCAGGCAGTGTTCTAGCAACTTCTTACACTCTACCTTCTACCAGTCAGATCTAGTTCTGAAAACATTTACCTCTGGAAATATCTATCAGGAAGGACTGGAGAGATGACTCAGTAGCCAAGAGCACTGGAATCTGTTGTAGAGGACCCAAGTTTAGTTCACAGCACAAGTATGACAGCTTATAACCATCTGTAACTCCATTTCCAGGGGATCCAATGTATTCTTCTTATATATATATGAAGTCAAAGTATCTATACACATAAAAATTACAAGAAAGAAAACAGCCATTCACATTTCAACACATTTCCCTGCATGGTCCTCACCTATGGGATACAGTGTACTATAGAACAGGGAGAAATAATGGTTCTGTTTCAAGCCCATCTGTACTCCATGCCCTCCCATCTCTTAGATCATTCTGAGACCCATTCTTTACCCTTTAAGCCCTGTACGTCATGTCAGACACCATCAAATACCTGGGAAGGTTGATACATGTTATGGTCCAACCTGGGTAGTGAGCTGAGTACTAGGACCCCTCATAATCTCATGTGTGTGAATTAATCAAGTCCCGAGGACAGGCTGTGGATGCTTCTCAGGGACATTCAATGGGAAGTCTTATTCTGTCCTATACATAGGACTTCTGTGAATAGCAAGGTATCGTAGGGCTCTGGACCAGGTTGGGCAAGGGTGGTCAGTGCAGTTGAAGGAGCACAGCTTTCCATGGCTCAATGTAGGCAGTACCTCAGTAAGGACCAGGAGAGACAATGGGGCTCTGAGTCCAGGTCCTAGATCTGTACCATCAAGCTCTGCAGCCCAGCTCACACATGACAAAGACCTCTCTCTCCCACAGCACAGGAGACATACCATCTCTGAGCACTCAGGTCCTCCTGAGTCATCTTCTGCCTGGATCTCAAGGACAGGGACTGGAGGTAGGGCTTAGAAAGACCAACAATGGTCAAAAGAGGCCTTTGCTAGTACCAGAGGCCCCACAGGGGGCGTCTTCTCCCAGTTATCTGCACAGCACTGATACCCAAGGCCAACATCACAAAGAACAATTCTAACCCCATGGAGGGTGAGAAGAGTGGCCTTAAAGCATGAATCCGAGAGTCATAACACAACCTACCTGTTGTGGAAAAATGGTCAAGCCTCTCAGAATGTGACAGGCTGAAGCTGTCAGAGGGCAAGCGGACTCTCAAGTCACAATGGATTCAGGAACCAATGAGTGTGAACCCAGTGAGTGCCTCCCTAAGTGACCCATTCACTCTGAACATTACCTTGAGTAATTTCTATTTCATCATGGCTACAATTGCATAAGTACAGAAGAGTAGAGCTAGGACACTAGGTCTCTCTTGGGTTGGTGACATAGGCCCACAACACAGATGCCTAGGCTGACCAGGACCTCCTGGCCTAGTCCAAGCTCGTGCAGCTTGGCCCAGCATTGAGCTAGAATGGGTTAGAAGGGCTTCTCCTGCCTAGAGAGGCTCAGGGTGATGGAGACAGGGGACAGCTCAGACTCAGGCTCAGTGCGCATGTGAGTGTGCTGCACTCTAGATGGATCAGGACTTGTGTCTGCTGCATGAATACTCTTCTACTAATCTGTTCCTCAGCTCTGGGTCCTGCCCAACTAAGTTTATAGCACAGCTCAGAGAGATAGTTTGGCCTTCTGAAGAAAAAGGATTGCCCTTCCCTCTGCTGACATCATATGTGCCTTTATTCTGTTTGCTCCAGATGGTCCAGATGTCCCTATCATATCCCACTCAAATATTCATTTCCATCCAGAGTCAAACCTCAACTTCTCCTTCTGTACAGCCTCTAATCCACCTGCACAGCACTCTTGACTCATCAATAGGAAGCTACAGTCATCTTCCCAAGAACTCTTTATTCCCAATATCAATATTAATATGAGTGGATTCTATATCTCCCAAGTCCATAACTCTGCCATTGTCCCCAATACAATCACAGTGAAGAAAATTACAGATCTTACAAGATCTCCTGAGTAAATTGGGAGCATGGAGACTATGGGAGAGGGTTAAAGGGGAGGTGAGAGGAAGGGAGTAGAGCAGAGAAAAATGTATAGCTCAATAACATCAATAAAAAGAAAAAAAAGAGGGTCATATGATAAATAACTGAATGTGTACATAGAAAGTCTGGCCTTATGCAAACACTCAGTAAATATACTTAACCATTAAAAAAATTACAGGTCTTGGTAAGTAGATGCCTGAAATGATAGCTTCAAGCTTTGGGGTAAAGCCTTGGTTTTTATGGATAGATACCGTGGTACAAACAAATTCCAATCCTCTCATTAGATCTCAGCTATGATTCTTTCTCCTCTCCTTACTTCTCTGGTTTCTCCTGGACTGGTCTTGAATGTGTTGGGGGCTTTGTTTCAGGGAGAGAGATTGTACTTTAGGTCAAGTATATTTTTTTTCTGTCACTAATTCTTGCCTTCATGGCTCTACCATTTGCTTTCATGATCTCCATGACCCAGAAGGAACACCCAGTGCTTGGAACTATGTTCATGTTCTTTCACCTGAAATGCTCCCAGTTTCTGTCTTTTCTCACCTGGTGACTGGCTTTTGCTCTGATTTCAGAAGAGGCAGATGTTGGAGATGCCTGGAAGGTCCGTCCTGAGTCAGGATGACTCTTATGGTTTGATGAGGCTATATCATTAATTCTTTAGAGTATAAGACTTCAGAGCATCTCTGGACCAAGGATCTGTGAAACAGAAAAAGTAAAACCCAGGGAAGATGCCCCCAAGCTGAATCCTGGCTCTGAGTGTCCAGCTATGAGAGTCTGTGGACACCAGGACAAGTGAGAACTGTGGGGAACTGAGAGGGATGCTTACTTGGATAATGCGGAATTTCCTATGGAGGAGGAGGACTTAGCAGTTTGAAATGGTGTCCTAGTTAGCATTTGTTGTCACCTTGACACAACCCAAGGTCACTTTGGTGGAAAAAGAGTCCAAACTGAGTAACACAACTGCATGTCTATGGTCTGTCTTTATCAGGTCAGACTGTGCATGTCTGTGACAGATTGTCCTAATTGATTCAGGAGGAACCAGGCCACTGTGGGTAGCACCATCTCTAAGCAGACCATTCTTGATTGTATAAGAAAGCTAGCTTGTCAGGTGGTGGTGGTGCAGACACCAGGACTAATCCCAGGACTAGGGAGACAGAGGCAAGTGAATCTCTGTGAGTTCAAGGCCAGCCTGGTCTACAGAGCAAGGTCCAGGACAACGAAGGCTATACACTGAAACCCTGTACTAAAAACCTAAATAAATAAATAGATAAAGGAAAGCTAGCTTAGTGTAAGGAGAGAGCAGCCTGCTTTATGCCTTGACTTCTTTCAGTGCTGTCCCCAGAAGGAAATGGACCCTTTTCTCTCTCCTAAACTGCTGTTGCTGAGGGTATTGTTTTTTAAACATAACAAGAGAAAGAAATAGAGCAGTATATAAGGAAGAGTAGAAGACTCATCCATTTAAATCAGTGTTCTCTGTACTAGAGATCACAGCCCCTCTGGAACCTGTGGGTAAAGAGAAGGAAGGATTTAGACACCAGTGATGGGTCCAAACATGCATGTGCAGCCCATATGTTAGTGTCCTTTCCTTTGAGTCTCCAGAGAAATGTCCTAGGACTTTTCTCTGAAACTTTCCTAGCACAGGGCTCCTCCTGAGGGTACCTATATTCTTCTATTTTGACTTTTGTCCAGGGCTTCCCAGGAAACTCTGAAACCTTGCCTAGGCCTACCCTACCACTAGGAGTTCTGAAGAGCACAGTGAGCAGGATGACAGGCCCCACATCCCCCCCCCCTCAGGGTATTAGGCAGGCCACATTTGACTTGCTGACCTTGCCTAGTGTAGCCCTAGGCATGAGATTGCAGTTCTCCAAGTGACCCCAAGGGGGCAGTATCAGAACACACGCTCAAACCTCAGAAAATTGTTTCCCTGAGTTATGACCTTGCCTAGGAGATTCATTTCCATCCCTGTCTCCACTAACCCAGAGTTCCCCACCTGGACCCTGCTGTGACCTGTGTCTGAGAACATCTTTCTTCTGTACAGGTAACCTGAAAGCCCCTTCCCTCCTGGCATCTCCACAGTGGATGACAGGATTACCACCAGGGAATCACCAAGACGAAATGCAAAGGTGACCCAGTAAGATCAGGGAGGACTTGGGCTTACCCAACACACAGCTCAGCCAACACGTAATGCTGAAGGCTGCCTTGAAGCCCTCCATAGAAAGAGGGAGTCCACAGTCCTCTCAAGGACACACAGGTCACCCCTGCCACAACATTGAGATCATGGAATTCCTCACACAGCTGCTCCTGGGTCTCCCTCCCGAATCAGGAGTTTGACTCATGACATTAGCCATACAGAATTGGCCTTCATCCCTAGTCATCCCTCAGCTGGTCTCTTTTTTGCTCTCAGAAACATCTCTGTCACCTTCCTGCTGGGAGTAAATCCCATCCTCCCAGAGCAGGAGAACATAGCGCAGCCTGGATGCTCAGTTGGGAATCTGTGTCACAGGGACACGTAGGCAGGATGGAGGCTCTTTCTTGGATGCTGATAGACCCAGGGCCAGAACACAGCCTGTGCCAGCCCTGGGATGAGCTGCTGTTCTCTGAGAGCATGGGGATGCTTATCAGCATTGTTGCTCAATATGGTGCTTGTAGGAGAAACATAAACAGAAGTTGAGAGGGATATGGGACAGCACTGGGAATGGAAGGGACAGAGCAATGCCTTGGACACAGATCCAACAACCCTCAGCACATCCGGTTGTGGGAAACGCCTGTGAGGACACTCAGCTCAGCTGGAAGGACAGTAGAGCCTGGGGGCTGTGTTGGAACTGAAACTCTTCTCCTCAGAGGGAGAACTGCACAGTGGGAAGAGAGATGGAGGTGTCCTCTGTGATTCCCTACAAGGGCTGCACGCCCTGGCAGGGGCTCCTGCTCACAGGTAAGTGTACCCACTCCCTGACTGTGGGTTGAGGGAAACTCAGTAGCAGCCTGGAGTCGCCTAAGAGGACAGGTACCCGAGAGGGGACTTGAGGCTTCTCTTTGCAGTTATGGGGCAGAAGGTACAGCGAGGGAAGCATTCTGAAGCGCTCAGTGGACAGGAGGTGATGAGGGACGAGAAAAACTCCAGTCACTCCCTTTTCGAAGTGACTCTCTTGGCTGCCATGTTCTGAAGCCCTATGTCCCAGTCATGACAGGGGTGAGCCAGTGAGATGGCTCAGTGTGGGAGACAAGACCATCTGAATTCACTCCTCAGTTCCCACATGGCAGATGGAGAAACAGACTCCTGCAGCCTCTTCTCTGCCCTCCGCACGGTTGCTCTGGCATGGTCCTACATCTGCACACACTGACCCGTGTGCCTCCAGAAATACACACATAAAGTATATAAGTAAATTAAAAAATAAATCAAAGTTGAATATAGTTATTACCATTCACTCCAAACCATGACCTATGTAGGTGATATCATGGCGACACCCTTCCTTCCAACATTCCTCTGTTCCTTCTTTCTCTCCTTCTGTAAAGGTGTCTGAATCTTTTCCAGGAACTGAATCTTCCTAGAAGGTCACACTAATAATTCTTGTCCTCACAAAGCCCTGGTTCTAGCGGACTGGAAGTCAGTGGATCCAGAAACTGATGTCAGGGGTTGGCTGATAACACAAAGGGAACAGAGAAAAATCAGAAAGTGAGGACCCTCTAGAGGAAAAGGAGGTTGCCAGTGAATTCCTCATACTAAATACTCTTTATGCGAGGAGGGATATGGGGATGCTGAAGGGGAAGCCAGGGAGACAAGTGAGAAGATTATTTCATAGAGAGGAGAAGACACCATCAGAGGCTCTGAGGGAATGGAGGCCATGTTGCTCACCTCCACCAAGGAGCGTGGTCACAGCCCTACCCACACACCTAAGTGATGATCACACCTCTATATTTTCCTCCTTCCTTCTAGCCTTCCTTTTAATCTGGTGTCATTCCCGCCACTGCTGAAGTCACCATTGAATCAGTGCCGCCCAATGTGTTCGAAGGAGACAGTTGTCCTTCTATATGTCCACAGTCTGCCAGAGAATCTGCTAGCCTTTGCTTGGTTCAAAGGGCTAACAAATATGAAACGCAGAATTGTACTCTATGAACTGAACAACAATTTAAGTTTGCCGGGGCCTGAATACAGCGGTAGAGAGACAGTCTATCGCAATGGATCCCTGTGGATTTCCAATGTCACCCATGTGGACACAGGATTCTATACCCTACGAACCATCGGTAGACATTCAAGAGTTGTGTCACTAACAACCATCCACCTCCCTGTGTACAGTAAGTGGTTCTTTGTGAACGCTGGGTATTGAGTGGGATTTGTTCCACCGGACACACAGAATCGTCAGGTCTGGCCTGTGCCTACCTCCCCTCTGCATTGCGTCCCCATGTCGAGGTCTGAGAATTTTAGTGCAGGACACATGTGGTGGAAAATAACTGCAGTGGACCAGAATCCTTGCAGACATGTGGATGTATGGCAGGTAGTCCAGCCAGGGATATCAGCCTTTGTCTGGAATTCTGGAGTTCTCACAGGAATGTGTCCTTGAGAAGACCTGAGGGACCAACATTGGGCCTGATTGAGGAAAACACTGGATCCTCAGGGAGAGGTGAACAACAGGATGCCCTGGCTCCAGACTTCTCTCCCAGACTCAGCTTCAGGTATCCTGGAGAAGCATTTTGTGAAGGTTGGATTTTGACTTCCTTATGGTCGGGAACAGTGCTTTCTAGTACTCAAAGTCTTGTGCTGTCTGGACCAGCCAGTGCACTGTCATGAGAGCCGTGGTTAGACTAGGTCCCCTGGACATCTCCTTCAGAGACTCAGCATGGAGAGCACAGCTGGACAGGTGCCCAGGTCATTAATGAACTCTCCTGACGGGCTTATGAGACAGGAAGATCAAGGTCACTAAGGAGAGGGACTGAGGACACAGGTCATCCTGGCAAGTTATTGTTCTCTCTGCTCGAGTTCAGAGAATTCTCTCCTACAGGCAAATGGCTACAGGCTCTGCTGCAATGCACAGCTCCCCAGCTGTGAGCTGTGGCTTCCCCAGTGATCACCAGGGAGAGCTTCAGAACACACAGTCAATACTCAAAAGTATTTACCTGAACCAAGAACTTATCTTGTTATCTGGTTCCCACCCATTTCCCTACAAACCCCAAAGTCACTGAAACAGCTTTTTCCAAACTACTGGCTGATTCCTGAATCTGCTACTCTCCCAGGAGATAATGTACATTCCCCTCTTGATGTATTTCCTTTGGGAAATATAGTGTAGCCAAGGGGAATCACCTAGAGAGAGGTCCAAGGCATTTAAAAATGCCAGGGAGTACACGGGCAGACCTATTACACAGCTCAGCATAAAGAGGAAGTGTGAGCATCGTCATGAAATTGCCCATGAGGTGATGGAGCCCAGAGCCCTCTTTAGAGTGACTCAGGCCACCTTTTCCCACACACTTAGGGTGGGAGACTGCTGACACACCTGGTTCTTGGTCTTTGTCCCAGGTCAGATCCCTGGCTGGTGACTGCAGTGAGAATGGATCTGTCCCCTCCCTGCACATCACTCAGCTGGTCCTTTTGAAGCTCTCACAAACATTTCTGACACCTCACTGAGAGCAAGTTCCATGTTTCTAGAGTATTGAGGACATAGGGCTGCCTGGGTGCCCAGCTGTGTTTCTGTGTCACTCAGAGAGTGCAGAGACTCCATCTTTCATGCTGATAACCAAGGCCAGGACACAACAGAGGGGCAGCCCCAGGGTGAGCTGCTGTACTCTCAGGGAACAGGGATGCTCATCAGCCCTTTTGATCACTGTGTGGTGTGGAGGACTGAAACATAAAGAGAGAAAATTAAAAATAATGTGGGGTAGTACAGAGAGTAAGGGGGCAGAGCAGTGTTTTGAATAGAGAACCCCACAGCCTATGGAACTCTGGGAGATGCTCCATCCTGGGAGGAGGCTCAGTTCACATGAGGAAAGGAGAGTAGAGCTTGGGAGCAGACTTGCCACAGAATGATGACAGATCAGGTCACAGAGACTAGGGAGACACCCCCTGTCCTCTCTGCAAGGGGTCACTGACTCTCAGAGACTCCTACTCACAGGTGAGGAGACCACAATTTGACCGGTCTACTGTCTGGAGTCTCCTAAGTGGGACAAGGACCTGAAAGGAGTCTCAGGATTTGTAGGGAAGAAGACACAGGGAAGTCCAGAGTCTCAGCAACAGGTAGCTCTTGGTGAACAAGAAAAAATAAGGGGAAGTGAAGGCGAGATTGTTTGTACCCAAACTTAATCACTATGACAAAAATAATCTGAAGATTGATGTTGACAGTTATGACTTCCTAAATAAAAAACCAAACTGGTGTTGATAAGTGACATGACTCAGGGGATATAGGCATTTGTCTTATTGTCTGATGACCTGTGAACCAAGGATCACAAGTTGCTGCTTGACCTCCACGTAGGTAGTGTGTCTTGTACTCACCTCTACATCCCGAGACATGACCTCCAACGTAGGTAGTGTGTCTTGTACCCACCTCTACATCCCGAGACATGACCTCCATGTAGGTAGTGTGTCTGGTACCCACCTCTACATCCTGAGACATGACCTCCATGTAGGTAATGTGTCTGGTACCCACCTCTACATCCTGAGACATGACCTCCATGTAGGTAGTGTGTCTGGTACCCACCTCTACATCCTGAGACATGACCTCCATGTAGGTAGTGTGTCTGGTACCCACCTCTACATCCTGAGACATGACCTCCATGTAGGTAGTGTGTCTGGTACCCACCTCTACATCCTGAGACATGACCTCCATGTAGGTAGTGTGTCTGGTACCCACCTCTACATCCTGAGACATGACCTCCATGTAGGTAGTGTGTCTGGTACCCACCTCTACATCCTGAGACATGACCTTCAACACAAACTGACACACAAATATAATAAGTCCAAGGAAAAAATCAGGGCATATGGAAGCATGCATCACTGTATTTCCACACCTATGAATTTCTTAAATAAATGCATGAGCATACAGGCTTTTGGGATATCATTCATTCATTCTCCACAGGTATCTAGTTTTTTTTTTCTAGGCAGATTTACTTTAAAAAAGGTAAGACAAATCCTGTCTCTCACAGTTCTCCACTTCTCATGGGCTAGAAGAGAGAGCAGATAAAGAAAGCTCGAAGGAGAAGTCAGGTGTTGACTGGAACCACAAGAGGAGCAGAAGAGCAACAAAAAGAGCCAGTGAGTTAAGATGCAGGGTGTGTAGGGAAGAGGTCAGGGAGGCATCACTCCAATCCCAACCTACACTGATGTGAGCGGGGATACGAGGGCAGCAAGCCTGGGCCATGTTGATAACTGAGGAGAGAGTACCATACAGAGGACATGACACATGAGGGAACTTGGAGTGAATAGAGGCTACGTGCAGACCTCTACCCAGTAGGACAGGGAGATGCTCACCCACAAGCCTGGGCTGAACTATGGACACACCTGCTCAGGACACAGGGCCTCATTTTACCTAAATACAAAGGTTCAAATAGCGATGGATTTTTCTCTTCCCTTCTAGTCTCCATTTTAACCTGTGGGGGCCGTACCACTTCTGACCAACCCACTATTGAAATAGTGCCACCCAATGTTACAGAAGGGGCAAATGTTCTTCTACTTGTTCGAGATCTCCCAGACAACCTTCAATCCTTTATCTGGTACAAAGGTGTGATTTCATTCATCACCTACGAGATTGCCAGACACGCCATAGACAAGAATTCAAGTTTGCCTGGCCCTGCACACAGTGGTAGAGAGACAGTGTACAGCAATGGATCTCTGCTGCTCCACAATGTCACCCTGGATGATATTGGATTCTACACCCTAAAAACTGTGACTAGAGATATGAAACTGGAATTAATACATGGGCATCTACAGGTGAATGGTAAGTGATTCTCTGTGATCATTCTGTGCTGGATGAGACTTAAGACACACAGGACTGCTGTGCTTAGCCTGTTCCTGCCTCCCCTCTGCACTGTGTCCCCATGTTGGGGTTTGAGCATTTAGTGCAGGAAACACACGGTGGAGACAGACAACCATGTATCAGACTCCATCTCATGCTTCCCTTTGTATCAAGGAAGTCCTTGATGGAAAGAAACTCAGCTTAAGATGTCACAGTCAGCTTAGTCTCCTGAGGCTTAGCCATGCATATGAGGAAACCATGGCAACCTCACAGAGAGGTGAATACGAGTCATCTGCTACTCAACTACATGTGACCCTGGAAAGCGTTTTGCCCGGTTTGGTATCTCACTTCGTGTCAGAGTTGACAGGGAACAATATTTTTGGCCATGCATGTGGAACTGTGGCATTTATTAGCTCTGAATGTGAGAGCCTCATAAATCAAAACCCAGAAATTGATGGAGCGAGAACAGAGGAGTACTGCTTACTGGCTCACTCTTCATGGCTTGCTCAGCCTTCTAATTATAGCTCCTAGAACCTCTAGCCCTGGGCTAGACATATTCTTATTGGGTTGGACCTTTCCATATCCACCACCAATTAAAAAATGTCCTACAGGTTTCCCAACAGGTCAGTCTTTTTGTGGCATTTTTATTTGATGGTTCCTATGCGAAACTGACTCTTGCTAGTGTCAAATTGACAAAAAGCTAGACAACCTAGTTTCTGAGCCTTTCCCAATGCCTGTGCCCCCAAAGAAGACCATAGTGCTCTTGTCTTCACTCAGCGCTAGTCCCAGGGGCTGGAGGACAGAGCAGCAAGGACATATAGAATGTGAAAGAAGAGGTTGAATGCAGCCGTAAAGGAAATAGGGAAAAAAGAAAGTGAAGATCCAGGTTTTGTAGAGAAAAGGTCAGGGGAGGCATCATCTCAAAACTCAGTGTACGTGAGTGTGAGCAGTCTGACTGAGGGCAGGGAGGGGCAGGTGTGTAGACCCTCGAGGAGAGAGTTCCAAGCAAAGAAAACTATACTTTCAGGGTACTAAGTGAATGGAGGTCGTGTTGCTGAGCCCCACCCCCCAAAGCGGGATATACATCCTATACCTACATCTCTAGGCTGAGTGGTGAGTCCATCTGCTCAGGACAGAGGTCGTTTTCTTTCCACCATGCACATGGAATGCCTTCTTCTCTTCTTCTTTCCAGCCTCCATTTCTACTTGCGGCAACACTCTCAGCTCTGCCCAACTCACCGTAGAAACAGGGTCACAGCATGTTGTTAAAGGGCAAAACATTGTTCTCCTTCTTCATAATCTGCCAGAAGATCTACTAGGCTTTTCCTGGTACAAAGGACTGTATATCCTTCAGCCCTTTAAAATTGTGACCTATGACAGAGCTATGAATTCCATTACCTGGGGGCCTCTCAAGCTCTTCTTTTAGGGGAATCCAGTCATTCTCTGAGTTCACCTCCACTGTCAAATCATGGTCTCTGCACCTTTGTTAGGACACAGCTTTAGTCAAGAAAACATCTCCTGTAGCTCACTCTAAGACAGAGCGTAGGAGCTGTCTCAGCTGTGGCTCAACTACACTCAGTTTACAAAACTTGGCTCCTCCGGGTTCCTTGTGACTTCCTCTACACTGAGATAAACTTTCAGTGTGAAACGTTGCTTGGCCCCTATAAAGTTAAAGATCAGCCCTTTCCACGGTGCTACAAATCCAGAGACGACTGCTCAATAATCTTGCTCAGAAATGGAGAGTGATCTCAGAAGAGGCTTCTTGGCCGACCTCTGTGATCGGTGTCATGGCTGCTATTTCTAATTCTTTAACTCTCCCTATCTCACTCTTATTTTCACTCTTTTTCAAATGCTGTTTAAAGTGTTCTTTCTTTTTATTTATTTTTATTCTATCTGCTTACACATCATGCATCTTGATCTCATTCACCTCCCTGTCCCTTTTATTCCACCCTCTACCCCTGCAACCTCCATCCTAATATAAAATAAAATAAAATTTAAGAGAACATAGAAAAGAGATTAAAAAAAGAAAAGAAATAAAAAAAATTTCATGAGAGGGGTGAGTGTCTGCCAGCCTGGCACACCAGAAGGTCCCCGCAAAGGGAGTGCAGGGCACCTTCAATTTCTGCTGCAGGGTCTTCTTTGTTCCACATGACCCTGCCCTCCCCCCAAGTTTGCCCTTTTGTCTGCAGGGTCCTTGGACTACTGGGTGACCCTGTTTCTGTGCTAAGGAATTCCATCCAGAAGGGTGAGTGTGTGCCATCCCAGGTCAGATAGTCTGAGAAGGGAGCACAGGGCCCCCTAAGGTCCTGCTGCAGGGGCTTCTTTGTTACATATCACCCTGCCTCCCCCAAGCCTGCCCTATTGTCTGCAAGGTCCTTGAACCAAGAACAGTTCCTGCTTCTGCACTAAGGCTATCCACCAAGAGGGATGAGTGTCTGACAGCCCAGCAGGCCGGAAGGTCCATGCAAGGGAGTACAGGGCACCTTCAGCTTTTGCTGCAGGGTCTTCTTTGTTCCACATGACCCTGCCCTCCCCCCAAGATCACCCTTTTGTCTGCAGGGGTCCTTGGACTACCTAGGAGTCCCTGTTCCTGTGTTGAGGAGATCCATCCAGACTGGTCCGTGGCCCAGGAACAGTTCCTGCTCCTGCACTGAGGAGATCCACCCAGAGAGTCATTCACAGCAAAGACTGGACCAAGATGCCAAGACTCTCCTGGCTGCATTTGAAGGAAGAGATGGGCAGGCATCAATGTAAGAATTCCTCCAGCAACCTGAAAGGCAACATGACCCAGAATCCAGGGATAACGCAAGAAGAAGAATTGAACAACCTACTCCAGAAGAAGTAGAAGAAATCAACTTTAAACATAACATTATGAAAATAATAGAGGACCTTAAACAGGATGTGAAAAACAGCTGTAAAGAAGTGGAGAAGACAAACAAAAAGGTAGAAGAAATGAATAAATCTCTCAAAGATATCCAAGAAAACCAAGAAAAAGCAATCAAACTGGTAATGGAAACAGTTCAAGACTTGAAAAATGAAATCGAGATAAAGAAGAAAACACAAACCGATAGAAGGCTGGATATGGAAAATCTGGGTAAACTAACAGGAATTACAGAGACAAGCATAACCAACAGAATACAAGAGATAGAAGAAAGAATCTCAGACACCGAAGATACTATAAAGGAAATAAACTCATTGATTAAAGAAAATAACAAATCCAACAAATTCTTAACACAAAACATCCAGGAAATCTGGGACACCGTGAAAAAAACAAACCTAAGAATAATAGAGGTAGAAAAAGGAGAAGAATTATAGCTCAAAGGCCCAGAAAATATATTCAACAAAATTATAGAAAAAAAAACTTTCCCAACCTAAAGAAGGATAGTACTATAAAGGTATAAGAAGCATACAGAATACCAAATAGAGTGGATCAAAAAAGAGCATTCCCTCACCATATAATAATTAAAACACAAAACATACAGAATAAAGAACAAATATTAAGAGCTGCAAGAGAAAAAGGTCAAGTAACATATAAAGGGATATCTATCAGAATTACACATGACTTATCAATGGAAACCAGGAAAGACAGAAGGTCTTGGACAGATGTGCTACAGACATTAAGAGACCATGGATGCAAGCCCAGACTACTTTATCCAGCAAAGCTCGCATTCACCATCGATGGAGAAAACAAGATATTTCAGGACAAAAACAGATTTAAACAATATGTAGCCACAAACCCAGCCTTACAGAAAATAATAGAAGGAAAACCACAAACTAAACCATAAACCATAAACACAAGCATCTAACAACCCTACACCAGCACAACTCAAAGAAGGGAAACATGCAAACACTACCACCAGAAAAAATAACCAGAGTTAGCAGCCACTGGTCATTAATATCACTTAATATCAATGGACACACTTCACCTATAAAAAGGCACAGGTTAAGAAAATGGATACAAAAACAGGATCCAACATTCTGCTATTTACAAGAAACATACCTCTAACTCAAAGACAAACAGTACCTCTGAGTAAATGGTTGGGAAAAGCTTTCCAATTCGTTAGATAAAAGAAACAAGTGGGTGTGGCTATACTAATATCTAACAAAATTGATTTCAAACTAAAATCAATCAGAAGAGATGGGGAATGACACTTTATTCTCATTACAGGAACAATACATCAGGAGGAAGTCTCAATCCTGAATATCCATGACCCTAATACAAAAACACCCACATATATAAAAGAAACATTACTAGAACTGAAAGCATACATCAAACCCCATACTCTAATAGTAGGAGATTTCAACACTCCTCTCTCACCAATGGACAGGTCAACCAGACAGAAACTTAACAGAGAAATAAGAGAACTAACAGATGTAATAAACCAAATAGACTTAACAGACATCTATAGAACATTCCACCCAAAGAGAAGAGAATATACCTTCTTCTCAGCATTGCATGGAACCTTCTCAAATATTGATCACATAATTTGTAAAAAAAAAACAGCAAGCATCCATAGATACAAGGAAATTGTAGTAACCACATGTGTACTAACAGATCACAATGGAATAAATTTAGAATTCAACAATTGTACCACCAGAAAGCCCACAAACTCTTGGAAACAGAACAGTCAACTACTGAACCACACCTGGGTCAAGGAAGAAATAAAGAAAGAAATTAAAGTCTTTCTTGAATTCAATGAAAATAAAGACACAACATACCCAAACCTATGGGACACTATGAAAGCAGTGCTAAGAAGAAAGTTCATAGCACTAAGTGCCCACATAAAGAAAACGGAGAAAGCACACATTAGAGACTTAACAGCACACCTGAAAGCTCTAGAAAAAAAAAGCAGACTCACCCAGGAGAAGTAGAAGACTGCAAATAATCAAACTGAGGGCTGAAATCAACAAAATAGATACAGAAAACAGACCAAAGAATCAATGAAACAAAAAGCTGGTTCTTGAAGAAAATCAACAAGATTGACAAACCCCTATCCAAACTAATCAAACGGCAGAGAGAGAACACGCAAATTAATAAGATCAGAAATGAAAAGGGGACCATAACCACAGACACAGTACAAAATCAGAGAATCGTTAGATCTTACTACAAAAGCCTGTATGCCACAGAATTGGAAAATGTAAAAGAAATAGACATGTTTTAGATAAGTACCATATACCAAAGTTAAACCAAGACCAAGTGAACAATTTAAATACACCTGTAAGTCGCGAAGAATTAGAAGCTGTTATCAAAAACCTCCCTACTAAAAAAGCCCAGGACCAGATGGTTTCAATGCAGAATTCTACCAGAACTTCCAAGAAGAGCTAATACCTATACTCCTTAATGTATTTCACAAAATAGAATCAGAAGAGTCATTGCCAAACCCCTTTTATGAAGCTACAGTTACCCAATACCAAAACCACATGAATACTAAACCAAGAAAGATAATTACAGGCCAATCTCACTCATGAACATCAATGCAAAAATTCTCAATAAAATACTGGCAAACCATATCCAAGAACACATTAAAAAAATATCCATTATGATCAAGTAGGCTTCATCCCAGAGATGCAGGGCTGGTTCAACATA
>NW_026068283.1:39656-68135 GCF_014885135.2 Alexandromys fortis | reverse complement strand
TTGCTAAGACAGAAAGGCAACCCACTGACTGGGAGAAGATCTTCACCAACCCCGCAACTGACAAAGGTCTGATCTCCAAAATATATAAAGAACTCAAGAAACTAGACCGTAAAAGGCTAATCAACCCAATTATAAAATGGGGCACTGAGTTGAACAGAGATCTCTCAACAGAAGAAGTTCAAATGGCCAAAAGACACTTAAGGTCATGCTCAACTTCCTTAGCGATCAGGGAAATGCAAATCAAGACAACTTTAAGATACCATCTTACACCTGTCAGAATGGCTAAAATCAAAAACACCAATGATAGCCTTTGCTGGAGAGGTTGTGGAGTAACTCATCCATTGCTGGTAGGAATGCAAACTTGTGCAACCACTTTGGAAAGCAGTGTGGTGGTTTCTCAGGAATCTGGAAGTCAACATACCTCAGGATCCAGCAATTCCATTCTTGGGAATATACCCAAGAGATGCCAAATTATACTACAAAAGCATTTGTTCAACTCTTTCATAGCAGCACTATTTGTAATAGCCAGAACCTGGAAACAAGCTAGGTGCTCCTCAATGGAAGAATGGATAAAAAAGGCGTGGCATATATATACATTAGAGTTCTACTCAGTGGTAAAAAAACAATGACATCTTGAATTTTGCATGCAAATGGATAGAAATAAAAAACACTTTACTGAGTGAGATAACCCAGACCCAAAAAGATGAATATGGTATGTACTCACTCGTAAGTGGATTCTAGCCATAAACAAAGGACACTGAGCCTATAATTCGGGATCCTAGAGAAGCTGGTAATTGAACCCAAGTCCTCTGAAGGAACAGCCAGTACTCTTAACCAATAAGCCTTCTCTCTAGCTGCTAGTCTCACATTCTTTCTCCCCCTGCTCTGTTTTTATTTAAATAACATTTTTCATTTATTTTATCTACCAACCAGTTTACCCTCCTTCCTTTTCTCCCATCTCCCTTTTTCCCATCTACCTCTTTCTTTTCCTCCAGATTCATTCAGAAAGGGACAGGCCTCCCATGGGCTTGCACAAAGCATGGATCATCAAGTTGAGGCAGGGTTGAACTCCTCCCCTCATGCTGAGGCAGGCCATGTAAACCAGCATGGGGAACAGGTTGCCAAAAGTCAGCTAAGCACCAGGGAGAGGTCCTGCTCTCACTGTTAGAAGCCTTACTAAGACACCCAGCTATGCGACTGTCACACACATGCAGAGGACATAGGTAGGTCAGTCCCAGGCAGGTTTCCTCACTATTGGTCCAGAGTTAGTGAGCTCCTGTGACTCACAGGAGCTGTCTCTGGGTTTCTCCAACAGGACCTCTGGCTAGTACAATCCCTCCTCCTTTTCACAAGACTCATGGAGCGCTGTGCAGTACTTGTCTATGGATCTCTGTCTGCTTCCATCAGTTACTGGATAGAGTTATCTCTGATGGCAATTAGGAAGTCACCAATTTGTTTACAGTAGATGGCCAGTCTAGGTACTGTCTCCCTCATTGCTAGGAGTCTTAGTAGGGGTCATCCGTGTGGGTGCCTGGGGGTTTCCCTAATCCTGAAATGCCCCCCCCCCATCAACATGTCTCTTTTGTTACTCTCCCCCTCCATCCTGCCTCCAAACTGCTAACCCATTCCCTCTAGTTTGCATCTCTTCATTCCCTAGCCCCCACTACCAGTTTACTGAGGAGATCGCTTCTATTTCCCCTTCCCAGGGGAATCCATGCATCCCTCTTTGGGCCCTACTCTATCTAGCCTCTTTGGAGCTGTGGATTATAAGTTGGTTATTCTAAACTTTACTCTTAATAATCACCTATGAATTAGTACATACTACATTGGTCTTTCTGGGTCTGGGTTATCTCACTCAATGATTTTTTTCTGGTTCTATCAATTTGCCTGCAAATTCCTTGAGGTCATCACTCTTTTTAAAAATTGACTAATTATTTATTAATTAAAAATTTCCACCTCCTCCCTTCCTCCCATTTCCCTCCCACTCCCCCCACTCCCCCTTCCTCTCCCTCTCCAGTCCTAAGAGCAGTCAGGGTTCCCTGCCCTGTGAGAAGTCCAAGGTCCTCCCCCCTCCATCCAAGTCTAGGAAGGTGATCATCCAAACAGACTAGACTCCCACAAAGACAGTCCATGCAGTAGAATCAAAACCCAGTGTCATTATCATTGGCTTCTCAGTCCGCCCTCATTGTCAGCCACATTCAGAGAGTCTGGTCTGATCACATGCTCCATCAGTCCCAGTCCAGTTGGCCTTGGTGAGCTCCCATTAGATCAATCCCACCGTCTCAGTGGGTGGACATACCCTTTGTGGTCCTGACTTCCTTGCTCATGTTCTCCCTCCTTCTGCTCCTCATTTAGACCTTGAGAGCTCAGTCCAGTGCTCCAATGTGGGTCTCTGTCTCTATCTCCATCCATCGCCAGATGAAAGTTCTATGGTGATATGCAAGATATTCATCAGTGTGGCCATAGGATAAGACCAGTTTAGGCACCCTCTCCTTTGCTGCCCAAGGAACAAGCTGGGGGACATTGCCTTGGACACCTGGGAACCCCTCTAGAGTAAAGTCTCTTGCCAGCCCTAAAATGGCTCCCTTAATTAAGATATCTACTTCCCTGCTCCCATATCCACCCTTTCTCCATCCCATCCATCCCATTCCCCCAAGGTCTCCCCAATCCTCTCCTTCTCCCTTCTCTCTCTCCCCATCTCCACTTATCCCCACCCCACCCCACCCCCGTGCTCCCAACTTTTGCCTGGCGATCTTGTCTACTTCCAATATCCAGGATGATAACCATATGTTTTTCTTTGGGTTCACCTTCTATAATTTGTGATCCTAGAGAAGCTAAATAAGGAGGTCATCACTTTTTAAGCTGAGTAATTCTCCATTGTGTGAATGTACCATGTTTTCCCTATCCATTCTTCAGTTGAGGGACATCTAGGTTGTTTCCGGGTTCTGGCTATTATGCATAATACTACTATGAAAATAGTTGTGCCAGCATCCTTGTGGTATGAATGCATAACCTTCAGGTATTTGCCTAAAACTGATATAGCTGGGTCTTGAGGTAGACTGATTCCCAGTTTTCTAAGAAAATGTTATACTGTTTTCCAAAGTGGCTAGCCTTACTTTCAACCTTTTAGTTCCCTCCCAATAAAGCTCATTGCAATATGGAATCACTGTTGAACAATGCAATTGAATGGCAAAATGTCTATTTGTTCTTAATTTATCAAAGCATATGCAAGTCTTTGATACAGAGTGGTAACTTTGGCTAACAGCTATCAACTGGTACAGTTTGTAATAGCCACCAACCAAATTATTATGTGGCCTGCACACAGTGGCAGAGCGACAGTGTTCACCAATGGATCTGGGCTTTGGGAATGTCATCCAGGTGTATGCAGGATTTTTCACCTTACAAATCTGAAATACTGGGATTTAAACTGAAGAACATATGTATCACCATAGAAACAGTCCATCAATCTTTGTGACTGCTGGGTTGTATTTGGGGTTGTGTCCACTTTGAACACCCAGGAATGGTTTGAGCATTTAGTGCAGGACACATACAGTGTATACGAACTGCAGTATCAGAATATTTGATGTGATTTAAGCCTCCTGAGATCAGGATGTGTGTGTGTGTGTGTGTGTGTGTGTGTGTAACATAAGTGTGGATTGTGTGGGTCTCAATGTACATATAGGCCCAATAACAACCTTGGGAGTCAGGGGAGGTTCTGGTTAAGGAAACTATGGAATCTTACTGGAGCGGGCTTGGGGGGATGACCACTAGGAGGTTCTAGCTCCAGAACATTGTCCCAGAATCCTGACTCCAGGTAAGCTGGGGAGTGTGGACAGGCCATGAGAGTCACATTTAGGCTAGGTCACCTGGGCATGTCCTTCTGAGTCTCAGTATGGAGAGAATAGCTGCAGATGTGCTCAGGCTCTTAGCCAATTATTCTGATGGGCTTATGAGACTTCACAGGAATGTCATGGTCCCCAAGGGGAGGAATAGAGGACGCAGGTGCTCCTAAGGACTCTATGTCTTCAGGGATTAAGTGTAGCAAATTGTCTCCTGCAGGTAAATAGTAACAGAAGCTGCTGATCTGGACAGCTGTCCTGTCCCACTGTCAGGTCCCTTCATATATCCCTTATAGGCATAGTAACATTCATTTTTGATGTGTGGTATCACTGGAAAAATGAGGCACAGCAAATACGGTGGCCATGTGAGGCTCACAGGATCCATGCTTGGAAGACATGGATCACAAGCTATCTGCCTGCAGCCAGGTGTCCATTGTCTCCAACCTGGAGGACTTCTTAGTCTCTGTTTTTCAGAGATGTTAATCTTGATCATTCACAGCTTGAGGGGACATATTGTCCAGGACGTGGAAGCCAGTGGACAGTTAGATTTGACTGTAGAAATAAGTCACCTGCCTCTGTAGAATTTCTGCAGAATTCCAGGGCTCTGCAGGCCAGGAACTAGACAGTGAATCATGTGCTCTCTGGTGTGATACTATCACTCTTCCTGGAAGGTGAAGGACAGGGCTTTGTTTTTTCCCTTCCGATAGGTCCTGCATCTAACACAGGGCTCTCTATTTTCAGGGAGTCACTAATTTCAAACAGCTTTAGCATCTGTCTGTCAACATAGCTCTTTGTGCTCTTTAGAGAAATAATCCTTCCAGAGATTGGCCTTAGATCCTGGGAATTACTAACAGTGCTCTCATGGAGAAAGTCAGTGTCCCATATCCATAATCCAGATATGTCAAATACACCTGTCCCCTCCAGTTAGAGTTCCTGTAAGTTCTTGCTCTCTACCTTCTACCAGTCAGATCTGCCTCTGACAACTTCCACCTGAGAGGGCTACAGAGATGGTTCAGTGGTTAGAACACTGGATGTTCTAGTAGAGGACCCATGTTTAGTTTCCAGGATACACAGAGCAACTCATAACCATCTGTTGTTCTAGTTCCTGGGGATCTAATGCCCTGTTCTGGCTTATGGGAGCCCCAGGCATACTCGTGGTGCACAGCTATACATGAAGCCAAAATAACAACATACATATTAATTTTAAATAAAAATTTAAAGGAAGAAAAGAGCCACCTCTGTATAAGGAAATATAACTGTATGGTCCTCTCCTGTGGGAGACAGGGCATTATAGGCCAAGACAAATAATGGTTTTCTTTGAAGCTCGCTTGTACCCCACACCTTCCAGATCATTCTGAGACACATACTTTGCCTTTGGGGACCCCGTGTCTCATGTCAGTCATCATCAAACACTTGGAAATATTGGTCCTTGCTGTGGTCCTGCCTGGGTAGTTAGCTGAAATAAGGCCTGCTCCTGGTCTCATGTGTAAGATTTCTGTGCAGACATCGAGTCCCGAGGACAGGCTGTGGATGCTTACTAGGGAAGTTCTATGGGAAATGTTATTCTGTCCTATCTGTAGGACATCCTTGAACAGCAAAGCCTTGGAAGGCACTGGCTCAGGATGAGCAGTGGAGGTCAGTGCAGCTGGAGAAACAAAGCTTTCCACAGTTCCTGGAGGCCATGGGTCAGTGAAGACCAGGAGAGAAATGGGGCATCTGACTCCAGGCCCTAGGTCTGTACCATCAAGCTCTGCAGTTCAGTTTACACATGGCAAAGACGTTTCTCCCATACAGCACAGGAGATCGCCATCTCTGAGCACTAAAGTCCTCCTGCATCTGCCTGAAAGACATCTTCTGGCTCTCCAGGTAAGCATGTGCCAGAGAGGGAGGAACAGGCAGCATGTTTTCTGCCCTGACTTCCTTCAGTGCTACATGATGGCCCAGATAAGAAAGAAAATGGACCCTTCCTCTAACTGCTGTTGCTTTATCACAGCGTGAGAAAGAAACAGAACAGCGTATGACACGGAAGGGCAGAGAACACGTCCATTTGAATCAATGTTCTTTCTACTAAAGAAAAGACCTTTCAGCTCCTGATGGGCAAGGAGAAGGAAGGATTTCTAAAGAAAAGACCTTTCAGCTCCTGATGGGCAAGGAGAAGGAAGAATTTAGACATCAGTCATGGGGCAGAAAAATATGCCATCCCACACTGGCATCCTGTCTTTTGACTATTGAGAGAAATTTCCAAGGACTTTCCTCTGAATTTTTCTGTGGAGGATGCCTAGCCTGTGTGTACACTATTTCATCTTTAGTCAAGGACTTCCCAGGAAAGATCTGAAACCTTGCCTAGGCCTACCCTACCCTAGATGGAATTAGGAGTCCTGAAGAGCGCGCAGTGAGCAGGTTGACATGCCCCACATCCCCCCTGTGCTGAGGGTATTAGGCAGGACACATTTGACTTGCTGACCTTGCCTGCTGTAGCCCTAGCATTATGTTGCAGTTCTTCCAGTGATCCCCAGGGGGCAGTATCATTACACACCCTCAACAATCAGAAAATTGTTTCCCTGAGTTATGACCTTGCCTAGGAGACTCATTTTGAGTTGCCACTAACTCAAAACTCCCCACCCAGAGCCTGCTGTTACCTACGTGTTTGAGAACACCTTTCTGTATGGGGGTTGTGAAGGTCTTCTCCCTCTTCATTTCTCATAGATGATTTCACTAGGGCATCACTTCGACAAAGAGCAAAGGTGACCCAGGAAGATCAGGGAGGACTTAGGCTCATCTAACACTCAGCTCAGCCAACATGTAATGCTGAAGGTTGGCCTTGAAACACTCCATAGAAAAAGAGAACCCACAGTACTTTCTAGGACACATAGGTCACTTCCGTCCCAACACTGTGGACACGAAACTCCTCAGACAATGGTTCCTGGGCCTCTCTCCTGGATCAGTGATGTCATCACTGCTGACATCAGTGATGCAGGATTGATCTTCATTCCTAGTCATCACTCAGCTGCTCCTTTTGCAGCCCTCAGAGACTGTCCCCTTCCTGCTGGGAGTAAATGCCACCTTCCCAGAGCACTGAGGACGCAGGGAAGACTGGGTGCTCAGCTGAACCTCTGTGTCACGAGGATGCATAGGCAGGATGGAGGCTCCTTCTTTGGTGATGACATACCCAAGGCAGGTCATAGCAGTTGTCAGCCCTGGGATGAGCTGTTGTTCTCTGAGGCATGATGATGTTTATCAGCATTGTTGTCCAGTGTGTTGCTTTGAGGTGAAACGTAAGGAGAGAAAAGCTGAGAGGGTTGCAGAACAGCACTGAGAATGGAAGGGACAGAGACCCCACCACCCAGAGCCCATTGAACTCTGGAAAGTGCTCCAGCCTGGGAGGTAGCTTGTCTCAGGAGGAAGGACAGCAGAGTCTGGGGACCAGCTGTATTGGAGCTAAAGCTCTTCTCATCAGAGGGAGGACAACACAGAGAGAAGAGAGATGGAGGTGTGCTCTCTGATTCCCTGCAAAGGCTGCACCCCTTGGCAGGGGCTCCTGCTCACAGGTAAGTGTACCCACTCTCTGACTGTGTGGGGGACGGGAACTCAGAGGCAGCCTGGAGTCTCCTAAAGATGAAAGACACCCTACAGGAGATTTGAGGTTTCTGTTTGCAGTTATAGAGCAGAAGGTACAGTGAGGGACAGAGGCTCAGCAGCCTGAAGCTCCCAGAAGACAGGAGGTGATGAGGGGAAGAGAGAAGCCTCAAACACTCCCCGTTCAAAGTCAGTTATATTGGCTGTAATATTCTGAAGTGTGATTCTCCAAATAGAAATCAAACAGGGGTGGGCCAATGAGATGGCTCAGTGTGGAGACATGACAACCTGAATTCAGTCCTCAGCTTCCACAGGGTAGCTTCTTCTCTGCAGGTTCTTCTCTGCCCTTCACACAGGTGTTGTGTGCACCTGCACATGGTCACACTGAGACACTTTTGTCCATGCAGCTGCTGTGGCATACACCCACACTTGCACACACTGAAACAGATGCCTTCACAGAGACACACATATAGTACATAAGCAAATATAAAAAAATCACACTTGAGTATAACAATTGTAATTTGATCTAACATGGGGAACTATGTAGATAACCCCATGGAGACATATTTCTCCTATCCCTTTCCCCCCTTCCCTCTCTCCCTTCCTCCTTTCCTCCTTCTCTCCATTCCCTTCTCCCTTCTTTCCTCTCTCCACTTCTGCCTGAATATTTTCCAGGAAGTAAACCTAAAGAGGTCACACTAATCTCTGTTCTCACAAAGTCCTGCTTCAAGTGAACCTGATCTCTGAGCATCCAGAAAATAAAGTCATGGGCTGACTGGAGCACACAGGGAACAGAGAAAAAAACTCAGAGTGAGAACTCTCTAGGGAAGTCAGAGAGGCACTGCTCCTCACACCAAATATACTCTGTGAGGAGGGATATGGGGACACTGTGTGTGTGTGTGTGGGGTCAGCTGAACCTGAGTACAGAATTCCACAGAGAGCAAATAATAGGCTCTGGGGGAATGGAGGTCATGTTGCTCACCTCCATCAAGGAGGTTGGACATATCCCTACGGTGAGTAGTGTCACCCCTGCTCAATATTGGTGGCTTTTCTCTGTTCCCTTTTAGCCTTCCTTTTAACCTGTTGGCACCTGCCCACCACTGCCCAAGTCACCATCGAATTAGTGCCGCCCCAAGTGGTTGAAGGAGAAAACGTTCTTCTACATGTTCATAATCTACCAGAGAATCTTCTAGCCTTTGTCTGGCACAAAGGGGTGAGGAATATGAGCCTTGGAATCGCACTATATTCAGTGGCCAAGGGTTTAAGTGTGACAGGGCCCATACACAGTGGTAGAGAGACAGTGTACAGCAATGGATCCCTTCAGATCCACAATGTCACCCAGAAGGACACAGGATTCTACACCTTTCGAACCATAAATGGACAAGTAGGAGTCTCATCAATAACAACCACGTACCTTCACGTGTACAGTAAGTGATTCTTGGTGAACTCTGGGTGCTGGGTGGGGCTCATTCCATTGGGCACACACAGAAATGTCAAATCCAATCTGTGTCTATTTCCCCTTTGCATGTGTCTCCCTGTTGGAGTTTGAGCATTTAGTGCAGGACACACACGGCGGAGCATAATGGCAATAGCTGAGAATCCTTCATTTGACCGCACTTTGCACACAGTTGGATGTGTGGTGCATAATTCAGCCAAAGGTATCAGCCTTTGTTTTGACTCTAGGGGTTCTTAGCAGGAATGTGTCCCCGAGAAAGACCTAGTGATGACTGCAGTGAGAATGGATCTGTCCCCTTCCCCATGCATCACTCACCAGTCCCTTTGAAGCCTCACAGACATCCCTGCACCTTCCTGCTAAGAGGATATTCCATCTTTTCAGAGCATTGAGAACTCAGGGAAGACTGGGTGCCCAGATGGGTTTCTGTGTTCCACAGGGAGTGCAGAGGCTCCCTCTTAGCTCTGACATACTCAGGGCCAGGACACAGCAGAGGCAGCCCCAGGGTGATCTGTGTTATATTAAGGCACAGGGATGCTCATCAGCCCTTTTGATCACCATGTAGTCTGGAGGACTGAAATATAAAGAGAGAAGTAGAGAAGGTTATGGGGCAGCACTGAGAGGAAGGGGCAGAGCAGTGTTTTGAAAAAGAGAACACCTACAGCCCATGGAACTCTGGGAGATGCTCCTGTCAGGAAGGAGGCTCAGCTCAGATGAGGGAAGGACAGCTGAGCTCATGTGTCACAAGGGGAGGACAGACGAGGCCACCGAGACTAGGGATGTAGCCTTGTATCCCTCTGCAAGGGGTCACTGACTCTCAGGGACTCTTGCTCACAGGTGAGGGGACCACAAGTTCACATTGTGAGAGGAGAGGACTTCCAAAGACTGTCTTGAGTCTCCTAAGGGGGGCAAGGACATGAGCAGAGTCTTGGAGCTCATATGAGTGAAGACCCAGGAAAGTCCAGAGGGTCAGCAACAGGAAACTTATTCTTATCCTTGATGAATATGAAAAAGTAATGGGATGGGGGATTGTTCTTACTCAAACTTAATCAGTATGACTACAGTATTCTAAAGACTGATATTTTCAGCTTGGTGTCCCAAAGAAAAAAATTCAGCTGTTTTTAATAAGGGATGTGGCTCAGACGGCATAAGCATTTGCTTCATTGTCTGTAAAACTGAGACTAATGAACACAAGTCCTCCGACCTCCACCTAGGTACTGTGTACTGCACCTACTCCCACACCTTGAGGCATGCTCTTATACACAAACTCACACACAAATATAAATGAGCCATAAAAATAAAAGCAAATGGAAAAATTCAACTCTATATTCCAAAGTTTATAAATTTCTTAAATAATCCATGGGCATACAGGGTCCTGCAACTTCAGTCATTCTCCAAAGGTGTCTTGAGTTTTTCTAGGCACCATTTCTTTAAAAAATATAAGACAAATCCAGGCTCTCACAATTGCCTAGTACTAGTGGACTGGAAGTAAAGAAAACTAGAAGGTGAAGTCAGGTGTTCACTGGAATCACAAGAGAAAAAACATAAACAACAGAAGTCAGAGAGTCAGGTGTCAAGGTCTGTAGGGAAAGAGGTCAGGGAGACATGTTCCCAATACCAGTCTACACTGAATGTGAGCAGGGGTCTGAGGGCAGTGAGCCGGGGCCTTGTTGACACCTGAGCAGAGAGTGCATACAGAAGAAACGACAAGTGCAGGAATATTGAGAACATGGAAGTCAGTACGTGACAGGAAGACACTCACCCACACACCAAGGATAAGTTATGGACAACCCGCTTAGGATACAGGGTCTTATCTTAGCCAAATACAAAAGTCCAACTATTGAACAATCTCTATCTTCCCTTCTAGCCTCCATTTTGACCTGTGGCCGCCCCACCTCTTCCCAGCTCACTATTGAATCAGTTCCACCCAGCGTTGCTGAAGGGGAAAGTGTTCTTCTAGTGGTTCACAATCTCCCAGAGAATCTTCGAGCCCTTTTCTGGTACAAAGGAGTGACTGTGTTCAAGAACCACGAGGTTGCTCGGCACATAATAGGCAAGAATTCAAGTGTGTTTGGCCCTGCACACAGTGGTAGAGAGACGGTGTACAGCAATGGATCTCTGCTGTTCCAGAATTTCACCAGGAATGACACCGGATTCTACACCCTACGGACTCTAACCACAGATCTGAAAGCTGGAGTAGCCCATGTGCAACTATGGTTGGACAGTAAGTGATTCTTGTGATCATTCAGTGGGTTGAGTTTAGACACACAGGACTCTCTTGCCCGACTTGTGCATAACTCCACTCTGTACTGTGTCTCCATGCTGGTGTTTGAAGATTTAGTGCAGGACAATCATGCTAGAGACAAACAGCTATAGATCTGGCTCTTGCCCTCACTCCACTCTCAGAGAGGAATGTGTGTGTGTGTGTGTGTGTGTGTGTGTGAGAGAGAGAGAGAGAGAGAGAGAGAGAGAGAGAGAGAGAGAGAGAGAGAGATGGGAAAGGGCAAGTCAGTGCATCAGACTCAGTCTTGTCTTTGGGTTCTCACCAAGAACATGGTACTGAGAAGGACCCTGTTGGCATCAGGCAAATCTTGGGATTCTCAGAGAGAGGTGAGCCCCAGAAAGCCCTGGTTCCAGACTTCTCTTTCACGCTTGATTACAAGTGACCTTGGGGGGTATTTTTCCGGGTTTGGACTCTTACTTCCTTATGGAGATGAAAGGGAAAAATGGTTTTTGGCTGTCCATAGTTCATAAACCAACTAGTGCATTGATTTGAGAGCCGCATTCATGCTATCTCACCTGGGCACCTCCTTTGGAGGCTCAACATGGAGGGCAGAGCTGGATAGGTGCCTAGGTTATCAGCCAACTCTTCTGATGGGCTTTTGAGAATTCACAGGAAGATCAGGTCCCCAAGATGAAGAACAGAGGACACAGGTCCAGCCCAGGGGATTCCTTCAAGAAGTCAAATAGTAAAAGGATCTGATGATCTTGACATCTCCTAGGCATGAGTTACAGTCATCCTATTGCTAATATCTCACAGTCAAACCCTGAGATGCTGGTTTCCTGGAGAAGATGATAGAAACTTGTGTGATTTCCATTTCTTTCCCAAAAGACACAGAGAGCCCCCACACAAGGCCATTCTGACCTACTGGTGCTTCCTTTGTCTGAGAATAGTACTATGCTAGGGGAGCATGTTCAGCCTCCTTCCTTCTAGCATTTTCCACAGGGAAAGAGAGAGTGACCACAGAGGAGTTACCAAGCAAAGGATAGAAACACCCCTAAAATGTCAAGGCAGACCTGAACTATACCTAAGTCGACAAAAGAGGCTGGAATTCAGGTTTCTACTTGAAACTCTCCACAGAAGGGTGAGACCACACCTCTCCAGGACACAGGGGACCTCCACATACAGGACTTGGATCTCCTGATACAGCTGCTCCTGGATGTCTGTCCTGGATCAGACCTTGAACAGTGACACTGGTGATAATCACTGAGTGTCTTTCCTCTGACATCACTCAGATGGTCCCTTTCCAGCCCTCACAGACATCTGCTACCTTCTGGATGAGAGCAAATTCCACCTCCTGAGCACACTGAGGACTTGAGGACAACCAGGTTCATAGCAGAGTTTCTGTGTCAAAAAGGATGTATAAGAAATGGGAGGATGGGAGGATGTGGAAATTTTTAATAAATAAAAAAATTAAAAAAGGAGAGAGTCCCCCTCTTTGGTGCTACAGAGCCAAAGCCAGAGATACAGCTGAGGTTAGCTTTAGGGTGAGCTGTTAGACTTTGGGGTACAGGGATGATAATTGGCAGGTTGTGTTTGGTCTGGAGGACTGAAACATAAAGAAAGAGATCAGAGTAGAGAAACACCAAGCAATGCCAAGGAAAGGAGACAGCAGTGCCTTGCACAAGGATCCACCCACAGTCCGTCATGGGTCTGGGACAGCAGAGTTGACTCTGGGAAGAGGAGCTGACTCTGGGACTGCAGAGTGTAGTAGCAGTGCTGGAACTGAAACTCTTCTATGTCCTTGGAGCATGGCACATGAGCCAGAGTCTATGGAGCTCCACTGCTCCTCCCTCCAAAGGGCACCATGGACAAGGGCTAGTCTCATAAGTGAAGAGAGAATTGACTGCAGTGTGTGGGAGTGGGGAGCTCAGGTCCTGGCTGGAGTCTCCAAGGAGGACAAGAGTCTGAAGGAGAATCAATGAAAAGACAAGATTCTCCTTCAGACTCTTGTCCTCAGTGGAGATGACACAGAGGTGGACAAGAGGGCCAGCAGCAGGAAGTTCTCGGTGAACAGGAAATGGTAAGGGGTAGGGATGAACGCCAGATTGTTCTCTACTCAGTGGTGATCGTGTTGGTTACTATATTCTGAAGAAAGATGTTCCCAACTATAATAGCGTGACACAGGGAAGAATCGGACCTGGGTGGGTCAGTGAGGTGTTTCAATGAGTGAAGGCATATTCTGCCAGGCCCAGTGACCTGAGTTTAATCTTCCATTCCATGTGATGGAAAGAGAGAACCCTCTTACTCCTCAGAGTTGTCCTTTGCTTCATGTATAAGTACTATGGCACAACCTGGCCATATATACATATATGTAGTAATACACATGTGTTCACAACTGCATGCATTCACACAAACATAAAATGGAAATAGTTGTAAAAAATCAAATCAAACTAGGGTATCCATGTGGTGATATTTTGTTTGTGATTTAACAAATGAAGCTTGCCTGAAAATCAGAGTGAGGAGCTAAGCCACTAGTTAGCCAAGGAGACCAGGTAGTGATGGTACACATCTTTAATACTAGTATTTGGGAGGCAGAGGCAGACAGATCTCTGTGAGTTCAGGTTTACCCTGGTCTACACTAGATTGATCCAGTCTCAGAGAGAAACAGAACTCGTATCTTGGATCCCAGCACTTGGGATCACTTGCTTTTAATCCCAGTACTAGGGAGGTGGAGATAAGAGTGATATGGCTGGGCAGAAGAGGAATATAAGGTGGGAGAAGACAGAAGCTCAGAGCATTCATGCTGAGGATTCCTAGAGGCAAGACTGCCCATTCAGTTTGAGGATTTGGTAGAGGCTGAGAGTGTCATAAATAAAACCCTAGACATGCTGGAAATTGGAATATTGGTTGTTTGTTCTCATGTTCAATCATTCATTAGTTCTCCACAGGTGTCAGAACCTTTTCTAGGTAGCATGCCTTCAAAAAAATGAGATTAACCTTGGTCTTAACAAAAGCCTATTCCAAGCGGACTTCAAGATGGGCCATAAAATAAAGCTTGAATGTGAAGTCAGGTGCTGATTGGAGCCACAAGAGGAAAGAACATAAATAACAGAAAGTCAGAGAGTCAGGTGTCAAGGTCTGTAGGGAAACAAGCCAGGAAATCATCCCCCAACACCAATCTACACCAAATGTGAGCTGGAGTTCGAAGGCAGCAAACCAGGGCCATGTTGACAATTGAGCAGATAATGCCATACAGAGAAAATGACAGGTATGGGGACATTGAATGCATGGAGGTCATGTGCTGACCTCCACTCAGTAGGACAGGGAGACACTCACACACCTAGGCTGAGCAATGGACATACCTGTTCAGGATACAGGGCCCCAATATAGGCAAATACAAAAGTCCTAGTATTAATGATCTTTCTTCCCTTCTAGACTCCCATTGTAGGCATCATCTTACCTCTTCCCAGCTCACTATTGAATCAGTTCCACCCAGCGTTGCTGAAGGGGGAAGTGTTCTTCTAGTGGCTCACAATCTCCCAGAGAATCTTCGAGCCATTTTCTGGTACAAAGGAGTGACTGTGTTCAAGAACCATGAGGTTGCCCAACACATAATAGGCAAGAATTCAAGTGTGCTGGGTCCTGCACACAGTGGTAGAGAGATGGTGTACAGCAATGGATCCCTACTGCTCCAGAATTTCACCAGAAATGACACTGGAATCTACACCCTACGGACTCTGACCACAGATCTGAAACCTGGAGTAGCCCATGTGCAACTACGGTTGGACAGTAAGTGATTCTTGTGATTATTCATTGCCATGTGGCATTTGAACACACAGCACTGCCTTTCCTGTGCATAGCGTCCCTATGTTGATGTTTGAGAACATAGTGGCAGACACACATGATGAAGACAAAGAGTAATAGAGTATACTTTATCATTTAACACCCCCTGTATCAAGAAAGCCCTGGACACAAAGTAACTCAGTCTAAGACATCAGATTATGTCCAGTCTCTTGGGGATCTAAACTCACATTTCAGTAAGAAAGACCATGTAGGCATCAGGCAATTGCTGCTTGAGGAAATCATGGCATCTCAACAGAGAGGGGAGTACCAGGAAGCCTTGGCCACATTTCTCTATCCTAGGCTCAACTACTAGTGATCATAGGAACATTTCGCCAGGGCTAGACTATTTATGCCTCTCAGAGCTGAATGGGAGCAATGGTTTTTGGCTGTCCATGTCAGACTGAGGTAATTATTTTCTCCTAACATGAGTTTCATAAATAAAACTAGCGGCTGTTGCAGAGACAGTGGAAGAGTGATTCCTATTAGTTTGTTCTTCATTGTTTGCTCAGCCTGGTCTCGTATAGCACTCTGTAGTACTTAGGACAAGAGTAGAACTGCTTTTAGGGGGTGGACCCTCCTACATCTGTCACCATTTTAAAACATTGTACTATAGACTTGCCCACAGATCAATATGGTGGTGGCATTTTCAATTGAGTCCTCCCCTTTCAAACCACCTGTACCTTGTGTGACATTAACATAAAATCAGTCATCTTAGTATCTAAGTATTTTTTTATACATAAGCTTTGCAAGAATATCCAACGTCTCCTGGCCTTCACCCAGTCCTAGACTTGTGGACTTCGGGGAAGAGCAGTAAGGGCATCTAGAAGGTGAAGTCAGGGATTGAAACCACAAAGGAAATTTAGGGAAAATATGTAGATTGAAGTTGTGCGGTTTGTGGAGGAAAAGTTCAGAGAAGGCATAATCTCAAACTCAGTGTGCATGAGTGTGAGCAGTGCTTGACTGAGGGAAGGGAGGGTCAGCTATGGAGAGACTCCAGGAGAGAGGTCCATGCAGAAGAAGTGACATATTAGGGGCACTAGTGGAATGCAGGTAATGTTGACATCCACCAGGAAGATTAGACATAGCCACCCATGCATCTTTTGGCTGAATGATGAATCTACCTTTTTAGGATGAAGGTTGCTACCTTTCCATCAAGCACAATGATCTTTGTGCTGACTGTTTCCCTTTTGTCTTTCAGCATCCCTTTCTACGTGCTGCAACCTTTCCACTTCTGTCCAACTCATGATAGAGCCAGTGCCACAGAATCCTGTTAAAGGGGAAAGCATTCTTCTCCTTGTTCATAATCTGCCAAAAGATCTGCGAACCTTTTCCTGGTACAAATCACTTTACAGCACCCAGAGTTTTAAAATTGCAGAATACAGAGGAGCCATGAATTCCATCACCTGGGGGCCTGCCTACAGCAGAAGAGAAATAGTGTACATCAATGGATCCCTTCTACTACAGGATGTCACGGAGAAAGATGCAGGATTCTACACACTACAAACTTTAAACAGAGATTTCAAAACTGAAAACACACATATACAATTCCATGTGTACAGTAAGTAATTCTCTTTGGCTCCCAGCTGTTGGCTGTGGCTTATCCTACTTCATACACTGAACTGTCAGGATTGGGCTGTGCCTCCTCTCTCCCCCACTGCATTGTGTTTGGACTTTTACTGCAGGACATGCATGGGGTAGATAAATTTTAATTCAGCAGAACCCCTCACCTGTCTTTATCTGCAGAGAGGAGGTCCTGTGCTGGGTAAATTCAGCCTTAGGGAGTCAGCCTTAGCTCAGACACTTGGAGCTCTCAGTATGCACATGTCCCCAGAAAGACTCTGTGGGAGTCAGGCAGGCCCTGGCTAAGGAAGTCATGGGATCCTCACAGAAAGCACCAGGAAGCCCTGACTGAAAATCTCTACCTGTGGCTAGACTCTAGATAACACTGGGGGAGCTTTTTTTGACTTCCTGTTAGAGCTGACAGGGAAGAAGGCTCTACTGGTATTTGCAACCAACTAGTGCACTGTCATGAGAGCTAAGGTTAGCTTAGGTCACCTAGATATCTTCCTCAGAGACAACACAAGGAGAGACTAACTTGTCAGGTGCCCAGTCATTAAATAACTGTCTTGATGGATGATGGACTTATGAGACCTCACAGGAAGGTGAGGGTCCCCAAGGGGAGTAACAAAGGACAGATTTTTTTTTTTTGCAAGTGATTGTCCTCTGTACTCCAGCCCTTGAATGCTCTCCTGCAGGAAAGTAGTACTATTTTCTCTAGTAATCATTAGGTGGCTAGAGAAGAACACACAATCAATAAATACCTCAAAAAGTATTTCCAGGAGCCATGAGCTTAATTGTAGCCTACATTCCAACCATGTCCCTATGGATGTGGAGGTCACCGACAGCTTTCTTAGACCTACTGGTTGCTTCCTGTGTTTCTAAGCATGATTCTCTGCCAGAAGAGCCTATGTTATTACCCTCTACCTCCTGGCACATCCCATGAGGACTTGACCTAGATAGATGTCAGCTACATCCCCACACAGACATTGAGAGATCCAAGGCACAGCTCAACCATCACAGGAAGATGGAGGGTCCCCCTGAAATCCTTCCTAGGATGATGGAGCCTCTGCTCTCTCTCCAGGACTCAGGTCACCTCCTGTTTCACATCCTCATGAATCTCCTCCTGGGTTTTATGACAATGTATCTTGACTAGTGACTCCACTGAGAATGGGTCTGTCCGCTCTTCAAGGCATCACTTAGATGGTTCCTTTATAGCCCTCAAAGACATCACTGTCACCTTCTTGTAGGGAGTAAATGCCAACTTTTCAGAGCATTGAGAACACAGGGGAGACTAGGTGCTCAGCTAGGATTCTGTGTCATAAAGGACACATTGGGAGAACAGAGCAGAGACAAGTCCTGGAGTAAGCTTTTGTCCTAGGGCACAGAGATGACTTTCAGCCTTGTTGCTCACTGCATGTTATAGAGGAACGAAAAGTATATAGAGAATCTGACTGTGACACCAGGCAGGACTAAGTGTTTAAGGGACAGAGCATGGTCTTGGAAATCATCCTGACCACAGCCAGCATGTCAGCATTAACCTGAGATATGTGCCTGCCTGTTAGAAGGCTGAGCTCAGAGGAAGGAAGGCTGTAGGGATCGAGGGCAGTGCTGGAACCAAAGGTGTCCGTCACAGAGGGAAGGCAGAGCAGGAAGCAACCTCCATGAAGGTGCACTGTGTATTTCTCTGCAAAGGGTGCAGCCCCTGGTAGTGGCTGCTGCTCACAGGTGAGGAGAATACAGTCTGATAGTATGTGGGGGAGGGGAGCTCAGAGACTGACTGGAATCTCCTAAGGGGGAAAGACGGGAAAGGCTCCCTCAATTTGTCCCCTTACTTCCATGTAGGTGCTGTTATCTGTGTCCATCCCAACACACAGGGTGGCATCCACCTGCTCCTGCACAAACACCCACACTCATACCCGTTCACACCCACACACCGACTCCCCACACATGCACAAGTTCATGTAAGCTGGAGTTGTATCTGGTGTCAGTAGCTCCACACATGAGCATTTCATAAACACCTGGACATGCAAATCCATGGACATTTGATCTTCCATCTGCCCACATGTATCTGAGCCTGACCAAGCATCCGGCCTTCTAGAAGGATCACATTAGTTTTTCCTAAAATGGCCCAGTTCTAGTGGACTGGAAGACAGACCAGGAGGCCTATCTTTAAGTGAAGTCAGGGGTTGACTGCATCCAGAGAAGGGAGAGATGTAAGGGGTCAGAAGGTGAAGACTGGGAACCCGTAGAGTATGAGGTCAGGGAAGGCATCCTACCTCCATGTTTTCTGAGTGTGAACAGGCATGTGAGAACAGTGAGTGTGTAAACATGTGTGGAGACAGTTCTCCACATAGGAAGTGATGCATTCAGGTGCACAGAGGTCATGGAGGTCATTTACTTACTTCCCCACTCTGAGTTTGACAAACACTTTCATCCACCTCAGCTGAGTGATTACTGAGCTTCTCAGTAACCAGGCCCCTTCTTTTCATCAAAGATAAAGGTCTCAGTATTGATTTGTCTCTCTTCCCTTGTACTTCCCCTTTTTAGACTGCAGGCTTCCTCCCACCACTGCCCAGCTCACTATCCAGTCAATGCCACCAAACGCTATTGAAGGGAAAAACATTCTCCTAGTTGCTCATAATATCCCAGAGAATCTCCGATCATTTGTCTGGTACAGAGGGGCAACCACTGTCAACAGACACGGAATTGCACAGAATGTTATAGCCACTAACAGAAGCTTGCCGGGGCCTGCACACAGTGGTAGAGAGGTTGCTTACCCCAATGGTTCTCTGCTGCTCCACAATGTCACCCAGAAGGACACTGGATTCTACACCCTAAGAACCTTAAGTACACAGTTGGAAACTCAAGAAACACAAGTGTATCTCCACATATACAGTAAGTCATTCTTTGTGACCTCTGGTTCTGGTGGGGTTGATTTCCCTGTGCATACCCAGGACTTTCCATTGTGGAATGACTGTGTCCTCTTGACATTTTGTCTCCACATTGGGGTTTGAACACTTAGTGCAGGATGCAATCGGGTAGACATTGTAATGGAGACCAGAATCCTTCACCTGACTCCACCTACAGAGGATGTCAGTCAGCCTCAGAATCTTGAGGCTCTCACCATGAACATGGCCTTGAGCAAGACACTATGGGAGTCAGGCATGAACTATCTGGGAAACCATGGTTTTATTACAGTGAGGGACTCTGGAAGCTCTGACTCCAGACCTGTGTTTCAGGCTCAACTCCAGGTGATCACTGAGAGCTTGTTTCCAGTGCTAAAATTTACTTCCTGCTGGAGCTGACAGGGAACAAGTCTTTACTGACTGTCCAAAACCCACAGAGTGTAAAACCAGCTGTGCATTGCCACTGCAACTGTAGTTATGCATGGCATCTGGGCTTCTCCTACTCATAAATCTCAGCACACAGGTGCAAGGATGTAAGTCAATGCTTCTGATGTGCTTAGGATACTTCAAAGAGGGTCAGGGTCCCCAAGGGGAAGGACAGAGGAGAAAGTTATTTCAGGCAGCTGCTTTTCCTCAGGGATCTAACCTAGGGAACTGTCTCCATAGTAACTGATGCTTCTGACATTGCTCATATCTAAACGACTCAAAGATACAATGATCATGCATTTTGTGCACTAGTGAAGGGAAACAGAGTCCCAGGAAACACAGATTGAATCAGGGTCACACAGGTCAGGGGTGACAGATCCAAACCACAAGAAATCTGTCTGTTGTCAAGCCTGCATGTCTCCACCCCGCAAGTTTTATTAAGTGTCTGTCGATTACAGAGGGGCTGATTGAGATATCTGAAGGGCTATTGTCATTTTTTTTCTTCACAGAGCCTGTAACACAGCCTTTTATCCGAGTCACCAATACCAAAGCTATAGTACAAAGCTCTGTAGTTCTCACCTGCCTCTCAGCTGACACTGGTATCTCCACCCGATGGATCTTCAATAACCGGAGTCTGCAGCTCACAAAGAGGATGACGCTGTCCACGACAAAGTGCCAACTCAGAATAGATTCTGTCAGGAGGCAGGATGCTGGAGAGTATCAGTGTGAGGTCTCCAATCCAGTCAGTTCGAAGACCAGTCTCCCTGTCAGGCTGGTCGTGATGAATGAGTGACCTCTCTCCTTTTATCTTACAGCAGAGTGGATGCATTTTTATCAATGGTGTACAATAAGGAGCAAAGTTACGTGGTGAAAATGATCAGTTACTACTCAGGTAAAGCCAGCATGTTGACTTATGATTGTAATTCTGGGATAAAGGTGTATCCAAGGACAGGCCAAGACATCAAGAGAGACTTGTTTTCTAAAAGTTAAATGAAGACATTAATATAGTAATCAGATTTGCAAAGGAATTAAGAGCTTAGGTTTTGTATCAAATACAGATAATTTTCATAATCTGTGAAAATCAATTTCATGAGCTCTAATACTTCTGGATGTTCCAAGACTCTTGTTAACATTGTGTAGTATTTGTATGGAGATACATGCATCCTCTTACATGTTCAAATGTGTTCCATGTATAACTGATTCACATCATACCAGTGCTGCCTCAGCACCAGTTGTCCATGCGAAGTGAGGGACAGTGACAGGAGAAGTGACTGCTCTCCTTCCCTGTGTACATAACTGTTTACTAAATAGTTTTGACCTACAGTTTGTTTGTTGCACAGAAGTGAAAAACTATGGCAAAAGACTGAACTGGACTGTTCTATCCCTGTCATTTACACGGTGGCTTTTGACAAGATTCTTTTTCCTGTTAACATTTTCTGAGACATATATGGGATTTCTCATTTGGCCATTTTGAAGTTTGCAAATAAATGACATTTGCACATTCATATTTTTATATGGTGGTCATTATTTTCCATCCCCAAAGCATTCTTAATCTAGTCCCATTCCCTCCAGCCCTATGAAACCCCATATATTTATTTCTCTATGCATGTGACAACATAGGACACTTAATTGTTTGTGGTCAATATTAATTTACAGAAGTTTGTTATAGAGGCCACTTGTTCATTTCCTGGCCACCCAGACTCCCAAAAAAAATCACACAGAAACTGTATTAATTAAATCACTGCTTGGCCTATTAACTCTAGCTTCTTATTGGCTAGCTCTTACATCTTAATTTAACCTATTTTTAATAATTTGTGTATTGCCATGTGGCTGTGGCTTACTGGCAAGGTTCTAGCACACTTGTTCCTGGCAGCAGCTACATGACATCTTCCTGACTCTGCCTCCTTTCTCCCAGCATTCAGTTTAGTTTTCCCCACCTAGCACTTTTCTGCCTTGCTATAGACCAAAGAAGTTTCTTTATTAACCAATGGTATTTACAGCAGACGGAGAGGAATCCCATATTACCTCCCCTTTTCTGTCTAAATAAAAGGAAGATTTTTAACTTTAACATAGTAAAATTACATAGAAAAAAACCAACTATCAAGCAAGACTTACAGTTACAATATTTATATTTACTTTATCTTTTATCATAACTAAGGAAAACTATAATTATAACTATCTATTCTTCAACTCCATCAAAGACTCCAGACAGATATAATATTGCCTAAGGAAACAGGAACTGTATTGTAAGAAAATCCCAAACTCTAGAATTGACAGAGACATCTCGCTGCCTGGACAGTAACTCATAGTTCTTCTGTATTATTGGGGCATTCAATATTTTCCATGAAGCAGGAAATTTGAAGTTATGTTTTGCCTTGTAATGGCAAAGTTCATCAGTTTCTTTCTTCTGTGTCCTGCAGAATGTCTGGCAGACTCTTTCATAAAGCAGGAACCCCGAAGGATCATCTCACCTTTAGGCCAGTTCAGCAGTCATTTCTCTATGGGTTCTGCATGTCCATTCATACAGCATAACATCAAGCAGTCCAGGCAAGAGCAGTATCTTGCCAAAATAGCTAACAAACTTCATAACAAGCCTCTTTGATGCCTGTCATACTTTTGAAGTAGATTGCTGCTGCCAGGAGTAAATGTGTCTCATTGTCATGAAAAGTCCTAGGATGAGAACCTGTGGATTCCTTTCAGATTAATGTGGTTTGATGGACCAAAAGCCCCTGAAAGGTCTCCACAAACCCCAAAATTACTTTACCCAACAAAAAGTAGGAAGCGGTTTGGAGAGAACTACTCCTAAACTCCCAAATATTGTTCATGTATGTTTTCATTTAAAGGGGGATATGCTATAGAGATGAATACTTTGCACTGGTATGGATCTTGGTATACTGATATAGATTTAAGGTTAATTTTGTTATATGTATATTTCTGCTCTTGATTAAGGTATTGTGTTTGTACAGGTAATTTAAAAATATAATGTATAATTAAAAAATACAGGTCAATAGATAGTCATCTATAATAGTCAAGCTTGTAGCCATGTTAGGTTTTCTAGATGTACAGAGCTATATTGCAGATAGATAGGTATTCTTCAAATATATATATTTGATATGTTGCAGATATATTGAAGATAGGTAGGTATTCCTCAAATCCTTCAAGAATGTACAAAATATGGCATTTAAAATGTTTTAAGAACTTAGGACTTTTCATGATAATTAGACACATCTGCTCCTGGCAGCAGCAATCTACTTCAAGAGGACGACAGACATCGAAGAGGCTTATTATGGAGTTTGTTAGCCATTTGGACAAGAAACTGCTCTTGCTTGGACTGCTTGATGGTATCCGTATAAACTGGACATGCAGGACCCACAGAAAAATGACTGCTAAAGTTTATTAAAGAGATTGAGACAGTCCTTCAAGGCTCCTGTTTTATGAAAGAGTCTGCTTTGTATCGGCATAAAAACAGAGATGTTTACCAATGGAATCGAATTGAAGACCTGGATATTAATTCACACAGCTATAAACACCTGATGTTTGACAAAGAAGCAAAAAAGATACAATGGAAAAAAGAAAGCATCTTTAACAAATGGTGCTGGTATAACTGGATGTCATCTTGTAGAAGAATGAAAATGGATCCATATTTGTCACCATGCACAAAACTCAAGTCCAAATGGATTAAAGACCTCAATATAAATCTGACCACACTGAACCTGAGGAAAAAGTGGGAAGTAACCTTCAATGCATGGGCACAGGAGACCACTTCCTAAATATAACCACGCAGACAATAAGAGCGTCAATAAATAAATAAACGGAACCTCCTGAAACTGAGAAGCTTCTGTAAAGCAAAGGACACAGCCAATAAGACAAAAAGGCAGCCTACTGAATGGGAAAAATTCTTCACCAACCCCACATCAGACAAAGGTCTGAGCTCCAAAATATATAAAGAACTCAAGAAACTAGACATTAAAATGCTAATTAACCCAGTTAAAAAGTGATGCACTGAACTAAACAGAGAATTATTATTATTTTTTTAACATTAATTTTTTAATTAATTAATTTATTAAAGACTTCTGTCTCTTCCCCACCACCGCCTCCCCTTTCCCTCCCCCTTCCCTAATCAAGTCCCCCTCCCTCGTCAGCCCAAAGAGCAATCAGGGTTCCCTGCCCTGTGGGAAGTCCAAGGACCACCCACCTCCATCCAGGTCTAGTAAGGTGAGCATCCAAACTGCCTAGGCTCCCACAAAGCCAATACGTGCAGTAGGATCAAAAACCCATTGCCATTGTTCTTGAGTTCTCAGTAGTCCTCATTGTCCGCTATGTTCAGCGAGACCGGTTTTATCCCAGGCTTTTTCAGACCCAGGCCAGCTGGCCTTGGTGAGTTCCCGATAGAACATCCCCATTGTCTCAGTGTGTGGGTGCACCCCTCGCGGTCCTGAGTTCCTTGCTCGTGCTCTCTCTCCTTCTGCTCCTGATTTGGACCTTGAGATTTCAGTCCGGTGCTCCAATGTGGGTCTCTAAACAGAGAATTATTATCAGAAGAATTTCAAATGGCCAAAAGATACTTAAGGACATGTTCTTCTTCCTTAGCTATCAGGGAAATGCAAATCAAAACAACCTTGAGATACTATCTTACACCTGTTAGAATGGCTAAGATCAAAAACACCAATGATAGCTTATGCTGGAGAGTTTGTGGAGCAAGGGGAACACTCATCCATTGTTGGTGGGAATTCAAACTTGTGCAACCACTTTGGAAATCAGTGTGGCGGTTTCTCAGAAAATTGGGAATCAACCTACCTCAGGATCTAGCAGTACCACTCTTGGGAATATACCCAAGAGATGTTCAATCATACTACAAAAGCATTTGTTCAACTATGTTCATAGCAGCATTATTTGTAATAGCCAGAACCTGGAAATAACCTAGATGCCCCTCAATGGAAGAATGGATAAAGAAAGTGTGGCACATCTACACATTAGAGTACTACTCAGTGGTAAAAAACAATGACATCTTGAAATTTGTATGCAAATGGATGGAAGTAGAAAACACTATCCTGAGTGAGATAACCCAGACCCACAAATATGAATATGGTATCTAGTCACTCAGTAGTGGATTCTAGCCATAAAGAAAGGACATTGAGCTTATGGTTCACAAGCCTATAGAAGCCAAATAATAAGGCAAACCCAAAGAAAAACATAATAGATCCACCTGGAAATTGGAATCGGACAAAAATTTATGAGCTGGAGAACATGGGGTAGAAGGAAGGGGAGAAGGGGGGTGAGGAGAACTTGAGGGAATGGGATAGTGGAGATGGAGAAAGAACAGATATGAGAGCAAGGAAAGAGAGATCTTTTTTTATTTTTTATTTTTTTATTTTTTCCAAAACTAATACTTTTATTTCTCAGTGAAAGTATTCATACAATCAATTATAATGATGTAAGTAGTTCCAGGCTTTTGGAAAACCCCGGAGAGGACTATGCCATGAGCTGAGTTCTGAGGGTTCCACATTTAAAGGGTCTAAATGAATAAAAATGATATTTTCTGACATAATGGATTAAGATAAACAGAATTTAACTCTACAGGATATTTCAGAGTAATAGACTACATAGGGTTTTTGAATGACTGAGACGTTTTAAGAACATCAGCGATATAAACATTTTATCTCTCTTTCCATATAACGATATCTCTACAGAAAAACAAACACAAAAATCAATACAAACAAATAAAAGCACAGTAAGACAGGTCAGTACTTTCTGACAGAAATGTATACTGATAATTTTTACACAATTATTACACAGACATCAGTTTCTCTGTTAATGTGTTTAGATGATTACTACAACTTCAAACAATTTTTCTTTTTTTCTTATTCCTTATAAAGATTAAGGAGAACACATCTCACGAAAAGTTTTGTTATTTAAGTGGAACAAAAATATCACACATCTTTCTATGAAATATTTCAGGGCTTTGTATTTAAATAATCTGAAATTATATTTTGTGTACATACTTTCCTCCATAAACTCTATATTAAATTTGACATTATTTTAATTTTTATTATTTCATTATTTTTTTTCAAGATAGGGTTTTGCTGCATCTTTGAAACCTGTCTTGGAATTAGCTCTTGTAGACCAGGCTGTCCATGAACTGACAGATATATGTCTGCCTTTGCTTCCCAAGTGCTGCTATTAAAGGTGTGCACCACCAACACTTGGTTTAGGAAAGAGATATCTTGATTGAGGGAGCCATTATGGAGTTAGCAAGAAACCTGGCTCTAGAAAAATGCCCAAGAACCCACAGGGATGACCCCAGCTAAGACTCTAAGCAATAGAGGAGAGGGTGTCTGGAACTGACCTTACCCTGTAGTCAGACTGATGATTATCTTAAATATCACCATAGACCAACAACTTATGGGGACAGAGGCAATGACCCACATCGAAGCACTGGATTGAATTCCCAAGATCCAGTTGAAGAGTGAAAGGAGTGAGAGTATGAGCAAGGAATTCAAGACCATGAGGGGGTCATCCACTGAGACAGTTTGCTTGAGCTAAAGGCAGCTCACCAACTCCAACTGGACTGGGAAGGAATGAGCATGGGAACAACTAAGCCCCTCTGAAGGGAGTTGACAGTTGGGGCAGACTGAGGGGCCACTGATAGTTACACTGGGATGTGTCTCTACTTGCATATACTGGTTTCATGGGATCCTATTCTCTTTGGATGTAAACATTGCTAAACCTAATGTAGTAGGGAGGACCTTGGACTCTCCACAGTGTTGGGTGCATGACACTCCCTTAGGGTCTGTGGAGGGAGAGGGAGGGTACTAGGAGGAGGGGAGGGAGTGGAATTTTGATTGGTATATTTTAAGTAATAATAATAAAAAGAAAGTCATAAAAAGAAACTACCTTTTTATATCGAGAATGAAATGATTGATTCTTTCTTTGCAGCTGCAAGGAAAAAAGGGAGCTGACTAAGAAAAATGCTCCTTACTTGCTCTGTGACAAGTGTTTAGAATTTAGAATTATTGCATATGAATTGTCAGGATGACTCTGCTTTTATCATTTACTTAAGAAATAGAATGTGACCTTCAAATGTGGTTCCTGTATTGCATGAAAGATTTTGTTTCATATATAGCTGTGTATAACAAAGAGAGAACATCATGAGAAAACAAAGAAGGAAAGCATCAGGAAAGTGCTTGAGTGTCTTTACCCCCTAATCCCCTTAGATAAAGAAGTCCAACTTCACATCACATTGTGGACTTTCCCTTTGAGCCCAGTGTGCATCCTGGAAGCTAGTTCTTTCAGGCTGCAATACAGATATATAACTGGAAAAGATTTTCTTTCACCCGATGATCTCTCTTTCCAGTTGCTTCTTTCTTTTCTTTAATTTATAGAGGCTTTTTCTTTTTTTAGTTTCTCTTTTTAACTTTTTTTTTCATTTTTACTTAAAAATTTCTACCTCTTCCCCTCTTCCTATTCTTTCCCCCTCCCTCCTTCCCCTCCCTGTCCAGTTCAAAGAGCAGTCAGGGTTCCCTGCCCTGTGGGAAGTCCAAGGTCCTCCCCACTCCATCCAGGTCTAGTACGGTGAGCATCCAAACAGACTAGGCTCTCACAAAGCCAGTATATTCTGTAGGATCAAAAACCAGTGCCATTGTCCTTGGCTTCTCAGTCAGCCCTCCTTGTCCGCCACGTTCAGAGAGTCCGATTTGATCACGTGCTCCATCAGTCCCAGTCCAGCTTGCTTTGGTGAGCTCCCATTAGATCAGCCCCACCGCCTCAGTGGGTGGACGCACCCATCGCGGTCCTAACTTCCTTGCTCATGTTCTCCTTCCTTCTGCTCCTCATTTGGACCTTGGGAGCTCAGTCCAGTGCTCCAATGTGGGTCTCTGTCTCTATCTCCATCCATCGCCGGATGAAGGTTCTATGGTGATTTGCAAGATATTCATTAGTATGGCTATAGGATAGGGCATTTCAGGCTCCCTCTCCTCAGCTGTCCAAGGATCTAGCTGGGGACATCTCCATGGATACCTGGGTATGCCTCTAGAGTTAAGTTTCTTGTCAACCCTAAAATGGCTCCCTTAATTAAGATATATACTTCTCTGCTCCCATATCCACCCTTCCTCCATCCCAACTGTCCCATTACCCCAAGCTCTCCCGATCCCCCCTTCTCACTTTTTTCTCCGCATCTCCTCTTACCCCCACCCCACCCCGAAATTTCCAATTTTTGCCTGGCAATCTTATCTTCTTCCAATATCCAGGAGGATAACTATATGTTTTTCTTTCGGTTCACCTTCTTATTTAGCTTCTCTAGGATCATGAATTATAGGCAAATGTCCTTTATTTATGGCTAGAATCCACTTATGAGTGAGTACATACCATAATCATCTTTTTGTTCATGAGTGAGATTGGCCTATAATTCTCTTTTTTTGGTTGAGTCTTTGTGTGGTTTTGGTATCAGGGTAATTGTACCTTCATAAAAGGGGTTTTGCAATGACTTTTCTGTTTCTATTTTGTGAAATACATTAAGGAGTATAGTTATTAGCTCTTCTTGTAAGTTCTGGTAGAATTCTGCATTGAAACCATCTGGTCCTAGGCTTTTTTTTTGGTAGGGAGGTTTTTGATGACAGCTTCTAATTCCTCGTGACATAAAGGTCTATTTAAATT
>NW_026068283.1:32290-34375 GCF_014885135.2 Alexandromys fortis | reverse complement strand
GTTGCCCTTTGGGTGGATAGCCTCAGTGCAGGAATAGGCACTGTTCCTGGGCCAACGACCTCGCAGCCAATAGGGCAGGCTTGGGGGGGGGGCTGAGCAGGGATGTGTTTTCAGCAGGAGTTGAAGGGCACGGTCCTCCTTTCTGGAGGTTCTACACCACCCCGGGATGTCACCCACTCACTGGTCTGAAAGGTTGTTCTCAGCACAGGGACAGGACTCTCAGAGGTCGAATGACCCCACATACAAAAGGGCAAACTTGGGGGGGAGGGTAGGGTTGTGTGGAGCCAAGAAACCTTTGCAGCAGGAGCTGGAGGTGCCATGCACTCCCGTCTGGCCAGGTGGGTGCACACTCACCCCCCTCTGGGTGGGTAGCCTCAGTGCAGGAGCAGGAACTGTTCCTGGGTCAAGGACCTCGCAGACAATCGAGCCTAAAGTTTTATAGCTAATGTATGTTTTATCATAACTAAGGAAAACTCTAATTATAACTGTCTAGTCTTCAACTCCATCAAAGACTACAGAAGGATTTAATATTAACTGAGTAAACAGGAAATGCATTGTAAACAACTTCTAAAATTCTAGAAATAACAGAGATGTCTGACTGCCTGGGCAGTTACTCAAAGTTTCTTTGCAATATTGGGGCATCCATCTTCAGCCTGTAGGCCTAGATAATCTTGCAGACATTTTAGTGAAGGTCGGAATTTGAAGAACTGTCTCACATACTTTGGCATTAGTCACTTTCCTCTGTGTCATGAAGAATGTCTGTCAGTTTCTTCTGTGAAGCAGGAAGCTGAAAGACTATTTAACATTGTTTTGAGAAAATTTAGCTGTCATTTTCCAGTGGGTCCTGTATGTCCATCTTATACAGCATACTGTCAAGCAGTTCTTGCAAGAGCAGTTTCTTGCCCAAATGGCTTGCCTTGACACATTGAAAGCAGTCTCTATAACAAGTTTCTTTGATGCCCATCATTCTCTTTGAAGTAATTGGTGTTTCCAGGAGCAGAAGTGTCTCACTGTGAAGAAAAGTCTATGTATTGGATGGGGTTGAGAAGGAGAGAGAGGGAAACTGGGGTTGGTATGTAAAATGAAAAATAAAAATTTTAAAATAAAAAAACAAACATTTTAAATGCCATATTCTGTAGGTCTTTGAAGTGGTTGAAGATTACCTATCTAATTAAAATATAGCATTGTATACTTAAAAGTTCTAACTAATATGACGATAAGTTTGACTATTCCATATGACTATTAATCTGTAGTTTTAAATTACATATTATATTTAAAATGAGCTGTATAAACATAAAACCTTAAACAAGAGTAGAAATACACATATAGTATAACAAAATTGACTTTAAATTTACATCAATAAACCAAAATACGTACCAATGAAAATATTTTGAGACTAACAGTTGTTTTTTAAATTAAGGTAGACTTAATAATCTACCCTTTTTCATTTATATCATACCCCTTTCTTTATTTAGAAAGAGATTGACTATGACCAATAACAATTTATAACTAACCCCCTTTAAATAAAAACACATATTGATAAACAATATTTTTGGAATTGGGTTTAGTTCTCTAGAGTACTTACTGTTGATTTTTTATTCTGGCAATCTTTGTAGAACCCTGAGAAAATTTAGAATTATGTTCAGCTCCTAACTGGGATATTTTGTATGGTTGATCCATCTCAGCCAACAATCTTAAAGCTTTTGTGTATGTATGTTGGAGATCACCTGGGCCACTGGAGACTTTTCAGGGTTCTTGCTTGATCAAATTACATTAACCTGGAAGGAAGCCACAGCTTCTCATCTTCTGAGGAAAGAAAAGCAGAACCTCTTTTTCAACCCAACATATCTTTAGACCCAAGTTTTGAAGTCAAGACGCCTTTAAAACACATATGTTGGTTTTACTTAGTAGCACCCACAATCAAGTGTCTCTTAGCAGTTAGCTCATTATTAGTCTAAAAATTCAAAGAAAAACAATAATATACATAATCCAGACTGTGTGTATTTTAAACATTTATATGATTTATTATAATTTGTTAATACTCTGTTCCTTTTTCAAGGACCTCATTTTATTTTATTTTATTTT